>NC_079542.1:642500-875000 GCF_015846415.1 Triplophysa dalaica
GCTGCAGGCCAGCGGCCGAAGCATCACCTTTCACGTCATCAAGGAGCTGGCGTTGAACCACAACGTGCTGGTGGGCAAGTGGCTCATGCATTTGCACACCGGTTTCAAAGTTGACCGCGCCTGGGAATGCATCGCCAGGTCCACACTGGATGGCAAGATCTGCTCTGCCAAAGTGAGCCCCAGAGATCCCAAATCGGACACCAAACACGTGATCTGCGCCTACAACAGGAACTTCACGGACGAAGAGCAGGTGATGCGTCTCAACGCTGCCATCCGGGCAGCGGGGGTCAAGTGCGTCCTCTACTATAAACCTGACGTCTACTCGTATCTGGGAATCTACCGCGACAACCGCTGGAAGCTCTGTCCGACCATCTACGAGAGCCTGTTTGACCTGGAGAGCGTTCCTCGCCGCTCTCACGTCATCAACAAGATCACCAATCTACCAGTCATCTAGAAGTCACTGCCGTGAAGCCGAACATTACCCTGTTTTGCGCCACGTGGCGAAGACTGTCTGTACGGCCTGACGGTCGCGCCGAGGACGAGGAGAGCCGGACGATCTTTGAACGCTTTTGTTTTGGACACACTCCATTATTGTTGCGTTACAGTCACAGAGCTGCATGTTAGCAGGTTCAAATCAAGAGAATACAGGATGAGTAAAGTTAAGGGCTTTAAACGCCGGCTGATGTTGTTGAATGATGTGAACGTGTTCAATAAACATGTTGTTTTTTGTTCTTTCAGAGTTGTTTGTTTAAACCTAAACGTATTATGTCCAATAAACAAGCTGCAAACTTTTCTCAGAACATTGATCTTTATTACGGCTCAAAACATTGTACAAAACTAGATTGTACACGGAACCCATTTAGTTCTTTTTCGGAAAGACGTGAACACAACTGTCACAAAGTGAAGAGTGAGACACAAACATTTAAATCGGTTTTCTCTCAGAGGCATTTTTGTCAGTTCAGAGCAAAGTGAAGGTGTTTGCCACAAAAGCAAAGACGTTTCCTTCATTATTATTATTATGACTGCATAACACTGATGAATTTACAGCTTGATGTTGCTCACTTCTGACAGAAAAGAACTCAACAAAACTATACACGTGTGTGTGTTTAATGAGAGAGAAAGATCAGAGAGAGAGAGTGAGAGAGATGTTCATCAAACCCAACAGTGAACGTTTTATGTCTTACATTCACTTTCCATTCATTCATTACAAATCCTCATTGTTATTTCATATTATAAACATAAATAAAAAAAATATAAAAGAATATATAACTGACAGTTTGTTGTTTTAATTTCACACCATAAGACAGGCATGTGCGGGATGTTTGTCAACTCCCCAAGCGTACATGTAAATAAATGGTCATTTTATACATTTCATTTCAGAACCCCCATGAAAAATGCTGTTGCACACTATAGCGTTGACTTAAAACACTACAGTGTTGTCATGAAGTATACCGCCGTATCAAACAGAGTAACGCAACTAAAGTTTACCGTAGTAAATACCAAAGTATACCGCAGTATTTTCCCATGTGGCTGTTATTTCACTGTAACCCTTGTTCAGTGCAGATTATACATTTCTAAACGTCACTTGGCACTAATGCTAAAGATACACTTCTTGATGATTGGCCGCGCTGGTTTCCAAGGCAACTATGTCAGGCTGTACATGTCACTGTCTGATGAGAAGCTGTTCATTGATGTTAAGGCACTACGTGAAACCCTCCAACAGGTTATGACGGGAACGTCCAGATAAAACGTTTATTTCTCTTCATCGTTTAGGTGGGATGTCCCGGCTGAAAGCCCACTTGGTTGTTGCTGGTCAAGATGGACATGAGACGGTCTTCATCCATGGAACTGATCATTTCGAAGTCCTCCAGCACAGAGGACCCGGGGGGCGGAGCCTGCGGACCGTCGATCATGTTCTCATGGTTTATGTAGCTGGCGATGCTCGGGGGGAGGGGCATCCAGGCCGAGCCGTTCCCCGCAGGATTGGCGGACTGTTCCGGTGCGGACTTGCCCATGACCGATGAGGTTGCCATGGCGAGTCCTCCTTCCCCAGAGAGTCCGCCCTGACCCAGCAACGCTTGGATGTCCTCGATATTGATGTTGTCCATGTCAGAGCCTTGCACTTCAGAGAAGCTAGGGAACTCGGGAAAGTCTTCGCTCAGGGGGGGGTCAACCCCGAAGGCTCCGGCGCTGAAGGCGTTCTGCGCATCTTGCGACGCCGCCGTGCCGCCGGCACTGTCGGCCGCACCAATCTGATCTTGCGGCCGCGCGGAAAAGTTGTTGAAGTGAAAGTCGTGCAGATCGGAGAGGTTGACGGTGGGGAAGTCTTGAGTCGCGCTGGCTTTGAGCTGAGGGTCCACCAAGGTGCTGAGGAATGGCCATGAGTCACCGGCGGATGCGCATGGCTCGGCTTTGAGGGAACTCTGGGAGGATGGAGCGAACAGATGACCGGGAGTCACACTGAAGAACGGATGAGACGTCTTCGCTGAAGGACCTTCAGATGCCGCTGATGCTGAAAGACACATTTCAGTTTGTACTCTGTACTCTCTCAGATGTAAAGAAATGTGAGCGAGGGATTTACCTGTCATGGGAGCGCTCGGGGGTACAGGTTTGGCTAGAGATCTCTTGGCTGTGGGGAACGGCCGTCTGTCCACGGGACCGGATGAACCTTAACACAAAACTCAAAAAGGTTAGAAACAGACATGCCGGTTGCCAGTTTTGTTTGTTAACGCCTGCGAATTCAGACCTGAAACGAGGCTGTTGAGTTTGAGGTTTTGCAGCATTCCTTCGGTTCTCTTCCTCTTCTCCAGGATTCTGTGCTCATCTGCTCGACACAAAACACACCAGACGTTCACTTACGGCATCGGTGAGTTTCACCTGTCAGTCATGTTTCAGGAGAACATGGAGATGATCTGACCTGGATCTGCGGGCAAGTACTGGAAATCCATGGGTTCGCTGACCTCTCGATCAGACGGCCGGCGCAGCTGCATTTTCACACGCACGGGTTCCGTCAGGTTGGTGTCGCGGTACGCTGGCGTGCGGAACACGATGGCCACCTGTCTGTGAACGTCAGCCTGCGAGAACAACCCTTTGCTCTCCCACGAGTCCCAGAAAAACCTCACCTCGATGTCCTCTGTGGGTGAGAGATTACAGATGCACGTCAATGCGATGCTAACACACATGTGACGTTGCGCTGATGCTAACACGCACCCTTTTGTACTTTATCGCACAGAAGAAAAATCTCGTCTCCTCCTCCACAGGTGCCGGAGTTTCGGTTCACGCGACAGATCTTTAGCTCGGCCGTGTTTGGAGCTCCTGAGCGGACACATAAACACACGTCTCCATTACAAACACAGATGCAGTTACGGTTCAATTTAGATTTGTTTTAATGGTAACTGACTGTTGTCGTAGATGGGCTGAGAGACCACGGGCTCCAGACGAAACAGCTCTCCGCTGGGCAGAGTGATGAACACCTGAAAACACAGCCGTACTGCATTCAGATCAAACTCCTCCTCCCAGATCTTTGCTTCAGGAACTGAAAACACAAGACAGGAGCTCTGATACCAACACAATGTGCGCTTTAATGGTGTAGTCTGGAGATTTTAGCAGCATCTAGTGGTGAGGTTGAGGAATTGCAACCAATGGCTCACTCCTCCCGCCCCCTCACTTTGAAGCACTACGGTGGCTGACGCAGGACTATGACCATGTCACGTTTTCACTTCTTTGCCGAAGCAGATCATATCATGTATTTATGAAACACATTCTGTAGAGCAGTTTGATACTCAAATAGACAACACAGAAATATTCAACAAAATGATCGCAAGAAAACAAACCTGCTCAAAAAATCATCAGCGCGGAATTATTTGGTTCGATCTGCATTCTGAGCGCTTTTGAGATATTGAGCTTCAAAGTGTTACATTCCATTGACTCTTTTACTTGTCAAAAATGTACCGGAATAAAAACACTCCATAAAGATTAAAATATCCGATAGAAAATGATAATGCCAAAGCAACAAAATCTCTATCTTCATGAAAAAAACTGGGTCAACTGGGTTGTTCTTTTAAAGTTTGGTGTGTTGTGTGTGACGTACTGTTAAATGGGTTGTTTTGTGTTTGTATTCGACAGGACACAGCTTCTGTCACATCCTTTTTCTTAACGCACTGAATCCCCAGATTCTGGAAACTGAAACACAGACATGCCAATCAAAGCCAAGGACGGAAAAATTCAACGTCTTCTGGAAACATTTCAGTTTCTGTTGGCGGCTCAAACAGGAAGAAGTAACAATCTAAATATAGAGCTGACCAAAAACATCACACACACACGGTCAGATTGTGATGGAGAGAACACACACACACACACATGGACACACTGTCAGATTGTGACGAAGAGAACACACACACAAGACAAACAGTCACACACACACACATGGACACACTGTCAGATTGTGACGAAGAGAACACACACACACACACATGGACATACACACTGTCAGATTGTGACGGAGAGAACACACAAACATACATGGACACACACAATGTCAGATTGTGACGAAGAGAACACACACATGGACATACACACTGTCAGATTGTGACGAAGAGAACACACACACACACACACACACACACACACGGACATACACACTGTCAGATTGTGACGTAGAGAACACACACACACAAACATGGACACACACAATGTCAGATTGTGACGGAGAGAACACACAAACATACATGGACACACACACTGTCAGATTGTGACGAAGAGAACACACACACACAAACATGGACACACACAATGTCAGATTGTGACGGAGAGAACACACAAACATACATGGACACACACACTGTCAGATTGTGACGAAGAGAACACACACACACACACACACGGACATACACACTGTCAGATTGTGACGTAGAGAACACACACATGGACATACACACTGTCAGATTGTGACGAAGAGAACACACACACACACACACACACACACACATGGACATACACACTGTCAGATTGTGACGTAGAGAACACACACACACACACGCACACACTGTCAGATTGTGACGAAGAGAACACACACACACACACTGTCAGATTGTGACGGAGAGAACACACACACACACACGGACATACACACTGTCAGATTGTGACGAAGAGAACACACAAACATACATGGACACACACAATGTCAGATTGTGACGTAGAGAACACACACACACACACACATGGACACACTGTCAGATTGTGACGTAGAGAACACACACACACACGGACATACACACTGTCAGATTGTGACGTAGAGAACACACACACACACACATGGACACACTGTCAGATTGTGACGAAGAGAACACACACACACACACATGGACATACACACTGTCAGATTGTGACGGAGAGAACACACACACACACGGACATACACTGTCAGATTGTGACGTAGAGAACACACACACACACACACACATGGACACACACAATGTCAGATTGTGACGGAGAGAACACACACACACACATGGACATACACACTGTCAGATTGTGACGGAGAGAACACACACACACACATGGACATACACACTGTCAGATTGTGACGGAGAGCACACACACATGGACATACACACTGTCAGATTGTGACGGAGAGCACACACACATGGACATACACACTGTCAGATTGTGACGGAGAGAACACACACACACGGACATACACTGTCAGATTGTGACGTAGAGAACACACACACGGACATACACTGTCAGATTGTGACGTAGAGAACACACACACACACACATGGACACACACAATGTCAGATTGTGACGGAGAGAACACACACACACACATGGACATACACACTGTCAGATTGTGACGGAGAGAACACACACACACACACGGACATACACTGTCAGATTGTGACGTAGAGAACACACACACACACACACACACACACACACATGGACACACACAATGTCAGATTGTGATGGAGAGAACACACACACACACACACACATGGACATACACACTGTCAGATTGTGACAGAGAGAACACACACACACACGGACACACTGTCAGATTGTGACGTAGAGAACACACACACACAAGACAAACAGACACACACAGGGTCAGATTGTGATGGAGAGAACAAACAAACAGACACACACACTGTCAGTGAAGGACACACACACTTGAGGTGACTTCACCTGTGAATGCGTCGCTCCTGTAAATCGGCCTCATAATATCCATGTTTACAGTCTTTGCCCACCAGCTCGTGTGGATGAGGTTTATACGGCTGATTCTTGGTCACCAGTGAGATTCTCACTCTCAGCGGACCGCTGTAATGATGAACCTATGTAGAGCACAAATTATCAACACAATCACTTCTTACCTACATTTACACACCCACAAAAATAAAAACTCATGTCATGGTTAAATCAGACAACATGGAAACACGTTTACATTACTATTGTCATGTTTCTTACAATCTAGTTATATTGTTGATAATGATCAGAGGTGAATAAGTGTGAGGATGGATGACGTGCCGAGGAAACATCTTTGTGATTTCTCTCTGTTGTGATGACGGTGTGAATTCACCTTTATAGCGGGGTGTGTTTTGGTGGTGTCGTTGCTCTTTTCTCCGGGTATACTCCCAGCAGATCGACCCTCACACTTATAACGGAAACGCATCCCTCGTGCCTTCGGCTGCTCGATGATCTCTACATACGGACCTGGACAAAAACACACCGCCATCAATCCAGATTCTGATTATAATGTGACGTGATTCTTCAACCGCTCGTCTATATCGTCTTACCTTGAGCCAGGGTGGGCTGCGTCCAGGTGTGAAAGAGCCCTGAAAGAACAAATATAACACAACATTACACCAGACATATCCTCATCATCCTGACAAAACACACAGGAATAACACAAAACAAACTCTGAAATCATGAATCCATCACTTTAACTGTCCCTACATGAACCTATAATCCGTGTTCAGAGCTCACCGTGGAACGGGGGCGGGGATTCATTTGCATATTCATGAAACCATGCATACTTAATGAAGCAGGGGTGTCGAGTTGGATTCCAGTCATTTTAAGGCATGAGGAATTGATAATGACATGCAAAAACGTTTATAGATGCTATTTCGATGCTTAAAGATGAGTTTTAAGAGATGAAATGATCTGTAGAAGCGAAGCGTATGACGCAAACACCCGCCCGAGCCCAAACTGTCTGAAGGAACACTGTTTACACACATAATAAATCTGTTTGTGCGATGATGACTATAGAAATAAAAGAGAAGTGATCTGAATGTGCAGCTGCTGGTCTGCTCAACTGAAACCAGTGAAGTGTGATAAATGACAAGTGAGTTATTTTGATTATACGCCTAAACAACATCTGAGTATCTCGACAGAGAAACGCATCATCAACGTCATTAATAAATGAAAATAACTGATGATGATTAACATGATTGTGTACTCAGTCCCATCTGACACACGTTTTTATTTACAGTTCAGTGTTTGTTTTTGTTTAGAGGGAGGAGATGCTGAGGAGTCTCGTCGTGTTGTGAGATGAACTCTGACACACACACACACACACACACACTTGTTGAAATGATCCAAATGGAAAGGAAAACTTTTAGTGTCGTGTTTCACTGTGTTTATGACGTAACGCACGCACGTACACAAACACACAGACACAATGTACACACAAACAGGAAGTCATTAAATCAAGTGACAGGACTCTCGGTGATTATTCTTAACTTTCTCGGTGTCGGGCGAACGGAAGCGTTTTCACATTAGCACCGGAGCGCGAGCTTTGGGTTCGGGAGTGTCCTCTCGGCGCGCACACGACACGAACAAATGCGCGCACGCGCGGCGATCAAACTTGACTTACCGTCCATTTCACCGTCTGTCGGGAGGCAGTCGGCCGGTTTCGGACTTCGGTGAAGAACTAACAACCCTAAAGAAACACCGCGACGACGCTTTCCTTCCGCGAGCCTCCGCGATGCGAAAGTGTCCCCTGAAGCCCCGCCCTGCGGAAAAACCCGCGTGACGCACCTACATAACAGCACACACACACACACACACACACACACAGAAGTGTGCTCACACATGAAACACGTTCAGGGGCGATTCCGGGATTTTTTTTAAGCGGTGACACAGGAAACCGGAAAATTCTGCCAATAAACAAACACATAAACAGACGATTTCCGGTCTTATTGTGGCACACAAAGCCGTACAGGTGACACTGAATCCATTACAGTAAAACGGTAGTAAACACTTATTGAAGTTTTTTCTTTAAGTCGAGAAAGTTTTATTAGACATCACACATCAGACGTTCTCTCTCACAGCAGCTCACTAACGCATTTTTCTCGCACGCGCGGCGGGGAAACGTAAAGTGTGTATTCTTGTAAGTATCGACCGATCAGTGTATGACATCACAGTCCCACGAGAACGACACGAGGTCATACGGGGCAGTCTGATCTCGCGACACCTTGATTGCACATGTCGATCGATCTGCGCAGCGATGCATGACCGAAGCTAACGTCTCTGACTGTCTGTTACACTTTTATACGTTGTTTCCTGTAGAACTGGACAGTAGTTACGTGTTTCTAATCAAGTATCTGTATAATTGATCATATAAAATATTTTATAAGAATGATTGTACTTTCCTTCACTACATTATAAAGCAGATGATCATACTTGTTCATACATTCAATTTCATTACCTTAAATGCTTAAGTACATTAAAGGGGTCATTTGACGGGGCTATACCGAATATTATTGTTTGTTTTAGATGTAATAAAATGTGTATACACGATTTAAGGTTAAAAAGCGCTGTATTTTCCACATACACTGCATGTTCGTATCTCCTCTTTGCTCCGCCACTGATACGCGCAGATATTTTATAAAGCTCATCGCTTGAAAAGCGAGGTGTGCTCTGATTGGCCAGTTCATCAGTGTGTGGTGATTGGTGGAATATTGGAAGCGTGTGAGGGAAATGTAACGCCTCTGACCATATTCGGAACATCAAGCTTCGACGGTACAATGAGATTTACAAGAGCGCCACCTTCCTGCGTTTAGATTTGGGAGGTCTTAATCAAATCGTGTTACGAACTGACGTAGATTTGTGGGGGTGTGGTTACACAAGCTGTTTCAGGCAGGTCTGGTTGAGCATGTGCTTTAAGATAGAATGCACCTTTTGTTCCGACACTAACATTTTTGCAATTTTACATGTTTAATACATGCATGGGCAACTTAATCATCTGGTGTCTTATTACATTTCATTAAACTAAACTATGATGCTTTACAATGACATGTTTATTTTAAAAGGAAGTACTAGTCTATATATGGTGTTGACTTTATTACCTCATTTGAACACATAGCAAGTGGAGAAGAAAGACGAGATAATTTGATATTCTTGTTTTTATTGTCAGTTATGTTTGTTAGTGTGTTTGTTTTCTTTTCCCCTTCTAATATGTGAATGAATTGTTTAGAAAAATATATAATGGACATGTTAATGTTTAATAATAATAATAAAAAAAGAAAAATTGTCAAAAGCCTGTAAAGTCTTACACCTGCGGTCGGGTGTGACACCTTCAGAGGGAACAAAATCAAGAGCATGATTTTATGACGCAATGCTTAAAAAACACATTTTTACATTCATGAAACATCTGCAGACTTTATAATCCTGTGGTGTTGTGCTTTTATTTCAGGAAGTTCATTTGCATGTATTTATTTCATTGCAGTTTAACAGCTGTTAATGAAATCCACCCGAGATTTATTATGTTCATATGAAAATAATCATTTCCACACATTTTTTCAGATCTTTACCGTTTATTAACAAAACTGAAAAACATATGACATTATGTACAAAGTCCTAGTGATGTTGTTGAGAAGATGGAATAAGTAAACAACAGTGATGACATCATCCTCTACCTGCCGCTGTCTGATGATGATGATGATGAAGATTCACCGCACTGACAACATCATCACAAACTCTAGAAGAAAACAGATCCGTCACTTTCATCACATATGGACAATATGACCATCCACAGCAAAAGTCAAAAGTGTGTGTGTGTGTGTGTGTGTGTATGACATAGACGTGTGTAGATGTGCTCACCATCAAAGTCCACCGTTCCATCACCGTTCAGATCTAACTCCTTGAGAATCTCCTCCAGTTCTCCCTTCTTCAGTTTCTCTCCTAACAGAGTCTTCAGCGCCTCCTTCATCTCATCCAGAGTGATCTGTCCATCTCCATCTGAGTCAAACTGTCTCACACACACACACACACACAGAGGAGGATGAAAGCCTCTGTTATACACACTACTCATTAGTTTGTTTGTTTGTTTGTTGTTCAGAGATGTGGGAAAGCACTGACCTGACTGAAGGAGCATTTGAGTTCTCTGAGACCGAGCATGTCCGCTGTCTCCACCATCATCCTGGGACCCATCAACTCACAGAAATCATCGAAATCCATCAGACCGCCCACTACACACACAAGACAACAACACAATTACATCAGCTGAAGCTAAACACACACACACAAACTCACACACACAATTACATCATTTGAAGCTAAACACACACACACGCTCATACACACAACTACATCAGCTGAATCGAAACACACACATACACACACAAGGCAGTAACACAATTTCATCAGCTGAAGCTAAGCGCACGTAGGCACACATGCAGACAATTACATCAGCTGAAGAAAAACACACACACAAACATACACAATCCTGAACATGCACAAACAAACACACGCTCACACACACACACACACACAACTACATCAGCTGAAGCAAAACACACACATGCTCATACACTCACACATGCACACACACACTCATACACACACACACACACACCTACATCAGCGGAAGGGAAGCAAAACAAACACACACACACACTCATACACACAACTACATCAGCTGAAGCTAAACGCACATTGGCACACATGCACACAAACGCACAATTACATCAGCTGAAGAAAAACACACAAAAGCATGTACACACACACACACACACACACAAACATACACAATCATGAACACACACATGCACAAACAAACACACACACACGTATGCACACACACATACACACAGACGGAATCTCACATCTCATTTTAATCTGTTGAATGATCTCCAGGAGTTCCATCTCAGTGGGCATGTAACCCATCGTCCTCATGCATTCTGCCAGATCTTTATAGTTCAGATATCCGTCCTGATCATAATCAAACTCTTTAAACGCTTCAGCCAGCTCTGAGAAACACACACACATCACAGCACATGTATGATGTACTCATGATGTTCATTGTGATTCAATGATGTCATGATCAATACTCACCATCCAGCTCGGGCTGAGATAACTCTCTCTCCTGATCAACACACACAGAGAGAGAGAGAGAGAGAGAGAGAGAGAACAACACTCACAACAGCTAAACAAACCATCTTCACCACAACACACATCAGTGTAAATGAAGAGTGACACTGAATCCCTGTCAGCACCTATTATTACCTGCATTACACGGATTACACCAGTGCTTTAACACACACACACACACACACACACATGTATGTTTTATTGTCTCTGTGGGGACAGTCCATAGGTGTAATGAGTTGTATACCGTACAAACTGTATATTTCATCCCCTAACCCAGAGGATCTCAAAGTTTATATTCAAAGGTCCCAATCTGAATTCTTGTCAAGTCAAAGGTCCGGTATAATTATTATTACAAAACTTGCTCTTAATAAACATTTAAAACAACTTTAAATAAGTAAAAAAAAACAAATCTATATGAAGAGTTTATTTGGGAAAACAGATTTAGTTTAAAAAATCATGTTTTTATTGTGTTAGTTAGCTGTATTTTATATTATCACTTAATCAAAAGAACCCAGAACTGCAGTTTCATTGATATTAATTTGAATTCACAGTAAAAACATTGTTTTTGAACATCTTGTGTACAAGTTTTTTTTTAAGTCAACTCTTCATATGCTAATCATCATATTCATGACGTCATCTAGTCGTACTTGCGTTTACTGTCTTAACTGTTACATACAGTGATGCGTCTAACAGCAATAAACGCGTTTTACGTGATCGGTCCCCTACACGGGGTTTGTGCGCGATGCGCGCCTGTGTTTGTGTGTGTGTGTGTGTGTGTGTTTGTTTGTTTGGAACTTGGCGGGCCCGGATCGAATTCCCTCCCCGTCTAAATCCGGACCAGAGTCCGGACTTTGGGAAGGGCTGCACAATCCCTGAACCTAAAGATCGTTGATTCAATATATGAAACGATGAGTGATGACGTAAGCAAACACACACCTGACCAAAGACGTTGTTCAGCAGGTTGGTGTAAACTTTATTCATGGCTTCCTCGCTTGATTTCTTGTTTGTTGTTTTTGTGTTGCTGTCACCGGACGCTGTCTTCCGGAGGGCTGATTTAGAGACGGCATCGGACGACTGGACAGATTTAACGCTGTCACGGGAAAACACCCACGTTTCATTTTCAGTTATTTGATCTCAGTTAAACATCACAGAAATGAACAGATTCCTCTACCTGTCTGTGGATGGCGCTCTCTCTGCTTTCTGTGCCATTCTTCACTGTAGGGATACAGCCACAGCGGGAGGATTTATATTCTTTTTTATTCACCACAACGCATATTTTCATTGTGTCTCTTAAATGAGATGTGTATCATAACAATCATTTAAAACGTGTTATACCATGGTCTGTTTGAATACAGAATTCTGATTGGCTGGAAGGTGTGCAACATTTTAAATTTACTGACAAAGTAACCCTCA
Source organism: Triplophysa dalaica (assembly GCF_015846415.1). NCBI lineage: Eukaryota > Metazoa > Chordata > Actinopteri > Cypriniformes > Nemacheilidae > Triplophysa > Triplophysa dalaica. The sequence goes on from NC_079542.1 coordinate 655,284, forward strand.
TTTTCAGCTCTTTGACCTAAAATGACACTCTTAACATAAATAAAAGCTTTTATCTGGCATATAAACATGGTATAAACGGGATAATCCACGGGTTCTTTTCCTCGTCGTAAATCGTGCATTATAATCCTTTAATGAACGGCTAGCCGTGGATTATCCCTTACTTGATTGTCAGACAAAGATAAATAATCTCCACCTGTACTGGGATCCAAGACGATATTAAGAAATTGTATCCGATGTAACAATTTTTGGTTCCCAGAAAGTTCCCCTAACTTTACAGAAACCATGAAACTAACGTGTTATTTGCGTAAAGATAACCAAAAAACAAATATTTATGGTTGAAAAACAATTAACCTGAAAAGAACGTTCCCAAAAATAACTAAAAGGGAACCAAAAACTAACGTTAGCTAACGTTACAGAAACCATCAAACTAACGTTTTATTTCCCTAAAGATAACCAAAAAATAATAATAATTCTGTTTGCAAAAAATAACTAACAGAGAACGTTATTTTCTGATTATTATTGTTTAAAACAGCCTGCAACGTTCTGAGAACGTTATTTTTGATCCCCCAAAAATAACCAAAAGGGGACCAAAAACTAACGTTAGGGGAACGTCCTGTATTTGCTGGGATTTAGTAAAGGTCATCTGAACAATACAACTTTACTGTGAGATAGAAAATTCATTCACAATGTTATGAATAACAGGCAAGTTTACTTGATATCAAATAAAACAGTTTACAAACAGATAATTCATGATGGATGAATGATGTTCTTACCCTGAACAGAATGAAAGTGTGGCGGATTCTTCACATGTGTGTAAAGTGTTCGTCTCGCTGTCACAGGACATTTTAAAGGTGATTAATGGATCAAGAGTCCAGATTAAAACAGCAAGCGAGTGGGCGTGGCCTCAGTCGCAAAGCCCTTCAATCACATCAACATACTTTTAAAACGACATATCATAAGGAAAGTAACTTTGAAGATAATAAGAAAATATGTTTTTTAAGATTATGAATTAACATGGTGGTTACTGTTATTTGTGAGGATTTACAGATGTACACAATGCTGTCAAATTTACTCATGTTCATATAATATCGTTAATATTTTTTTTAATTTGGAAAGTAATTTTATTACCACAATGATAACGTCCAGAGCTGTTGAAGAACAGAGTTACGACACTCGCACAGACGCCCGTTGCGAGATATATTTAGCAAAATGTATGCAAATATAGTTGCTGTTGTCTGTGCCGCTAAATTGCATTCAAATAGTTGAATTTGCTTGGAACTATTGAGCGCTTTATGAACCACGTGACCACACGTTGCCGAGATCGAGTGTCGTAACTCTGTTTTTCAGCGGTTATGGAAATGTCTGAAATATGATATTACATTCATGCATGATGTCCTCATTCTCCACTCCTGTAGATGTGTTATTTATCATGACAATGAAAACATTTTACGACAACAAGAAAATAAAGTATGTGAAATAATGTAAACAGCTTGCGTCACATTAACTCATATTTCTTCTCATGATCGTTAAATTCATATAAGAGAATATAACGATCATTCATTTAATCCGTAGATTTGCCTCTCGTGACTTTCTCAGAATGAAGTTCGTGTGTTCTACGTCACTATAACATAAAACACAAATATAAACACGGTCACATGTTACAGACTATTATTAATGTTGACTTTATTGTAAACTGTGTGTGTTTTTGTAGGCATTTATGATGATGATGTATAATTGTGAGCTGATTTGATGACGTGTGATCGAATCCCGAATGGAGAGAAAGTGAAACTAGAGGACGAAACGAGGCGGGATTTTGCGGCCATTTCTATTGTCAGATTTGAGCTCTATATCTGTATTAATATGTGTATTATGATCATACTGAATATGTCTGAAGGCTTCAGTTCTCGAGGACAATCTTTATGTGTCTGCAGTGAGTTTCTGTTGTTTACATTAGTCGTGTTTGTGTGAACACCTCGCGCAGCTCCTCGTGACTCTGTTTTATTCTTTTATATTCTCACAGGAATGCTGTTGTTGGTTGTTTTCAGTCTGATTCTCGTGGAGGCTTCAGGTAAGAAGAAGTAATGCTTCACAATGCTTTCTGTTTATAAAGAAACACGAGATCAATGACAATCTCTTTCTCTTCGGTGTTATTTACATGAACACATGAGACACACAGAGCGCGTGCTCACTCTTCACGTGTCTGAGATTCAACCATCTTACAAGAGAGCGATGTCGTCTAATAACCGTCGAAATAAATCCCGGACGTCTAGAATACATGGCTAGATTTGGGCTGTCAGTATAAATCTAAAAGACTATAGAATACATCTAAACTATAGATCAAGAATACATCAGTCATCAATAGCAATCCGTGTATCTTTCGTTCTTTTCATATTCAATTTTTCATTTTCAGTTATTTGATCTCAGTTAAACATCACAGAAATGAACAGATTCCTCTACCTGTCTGTGGATGGCGCTCTCTCTGCTTTCTGTGCCATTCTTCACTGTAGGGATACAGCCACAGCGGGAGGATTTATATTCTTTTTTATTCACCACAACGCATATTTTCATTGTGTCTCTTAAATGAGATGTGTATCATAACAATCATTTAAAACGTGTTATACCATGGTCTGTTTGAATACAGAATTCTGATTGGCTGGAAGGTGTGCAACATTTTAAATTTACTGACAAAGTAACCCTCATTTTCAGCTCTTTGACCTAAAATGACACTCTTAACATAAATAAAAGCTTTTATCTGGCATATAAACATGGTATAAACGGGATAATCCACGGGTTCTTTTCCTCGTCGTAAATCGTGCATTATAATCCTTTAATGAACGGCTAGCCGTGGATTATCCCTTACTTGATTGTCAGACAAAGATAAATAATCTCCACCTGTACTGGTATCCAAGACGATATTAAGAAATTGTATCCGATGTAACAATTTTTGGTTCCCAGAAAGTTCCCCTAACTTTACAGAAACCATGAAACTAACGTGTTATTTGCGTAAAGATAACCAAAAAACAAATATTTATGGTTGAAAAACAATTAACCTGAAAAGAACGTTCCCAAAAATAACTAAAAGGGAACCAAAAACTAACGTTAGCTAACGTTACAGAAACCATCAAACTAACGTTTTATTTCCCTAAAGATAACCAAAAAATAATAATAATTCTGTTTGCAAAAAATAACTAACAGAGAACGTTATTTTCTGATTATTATTGTTTAAAACAGCCTGCAACGTTCTGAGAACGTTATTTTTGATCCCCCAAAAATAACCAAAAGGGGACCAAAAACTAACGTTAGGGGAACGTCCTGTATTTGCTGGGATTTAGTAAAGGTCATCTGAACAATACAACTTTACTGTGAGATAGAAAATTCATTCACAATGTTATGAATAACAGGCAAGTTTACTTGATATCAAATAAAACAGTTTACAATTGTACAGAATTCTGTACAATTGAGATTCCAAAATCGGAAAATTAAAAAATGGTTTGTTATTTCGTTATTCGTTTATAAATGTAATACCAAAAACCAAATAACGGGTCATTTTTCGTACTTTTGATTTAATGCTCAGATCAAAAATCGGAAATGAAATAAAGGGGCACGACCGATTTTGATTTTGATACTTAATTTGTTCGATTTGCGTGAACCGGAAGTTATCTTCGTGTGCGTGTGTGTGTGTGTGTGTGCGTGTGTGTGTGTGTGTGTGCGTGTGTGTGTGTGTGCGTGTGTGTGTGTTGCACTTGGAAGTTTTCCGCAATAGCAAAAAGTTAAATGAATCCTGAAAAAGCTCAATCTTGCAGTGATTGTATTTTTTTAAGAAATTTCCTATCAACACCATGGCTGCACTGGAATCATATGCTGATTTAATTAAAGACTTATTTGAAAGTGTCAAGACACATAAAGAGATTTTCACTACGCTGCAGAAGAAGGGTATCCAGCGATGTTCTGCTACAATAAAAATATCTTTCTTTTGACTAGATGTTAGTCACGAATACTGGGTATAACTCCAATGTAGAACGTCTAACGTACCCTCAAAGAAAGTCGAGATATGGCACCCCAAATTGTCCCAATAACCCCAAAATGCAAAAGTAAAACTGTTTTCTTGCATGACGGTAGACATCAAGACAAGATATAACCTAGCTGTGGAACTTTTAACGCATAATCAAAGACATACTTGTACAAAAACACAGTTCTTGTAGAGGCACACAGACACACGCGCAGGCACACAGACACACGCGCAGGCACACAGACACACGCGCAGGCACACAGACACACGCGCAGGCACACAGACACACGCGCAGTCACAGACACATGCGCAGTCACACAGACACACGCGCAGGCACACAGACACACGCGCAGGCACACAGACACACGCGCAGGCACACAGACACACGCGCAGTCACAGACACACGCGCAGTCACAGACACACACGCAGGCACACGCGCAGGCACAGACACACGCGCAGACACACGCGCAGTCACAGACACACGCGCAGGCACAGACACACACGCAGACACACGCGCAGGCACAGACACACGCGCAGACACACGCGCAGTCACAGACACACGCGCAGGCACAGACACACGCGCAGGCACAGACACACGCGCAGGCACACAGACACACGCGCAGACAGACGCGCAGGCACAGACACACGCGCAGACACACGCGCAGGCACAGACACACGCGCAGACACACGCGCAGGCACAGACACACGCGCAGGCACAGACACACGCGCAGGCACAGACACACGCGCAGACACACGCGCAGTCACAGACACACGCGCAGGCACAGACACACACGCAGGCACAGACACACACGCAGGCACACGCGCAGGCACAGACACACGCGCAGACACACGCGCAGTCACAGGCACACGCGCAGTCACAGACACACGCACAGACACACGCGCAGGCACAGACACACGCACAGACACACGCGCAGTCACAGACACACGCGCAGGCACACACACGCGCAGGCACACACACACACGTGCAGGCACAGACACACGCGCAGGCACAGACACACGCGCAGGCACAGACACAGACACACGTACAGGCACAGACACACGCGCAGGCACACACGCGCAGGCACAGACACACGCGCAGGCACACACGCGCAGGCACAGACACACGCGCAGGCACACAGACACACGCGCAGTCACAGACACAGGCACACTCACACGTGCAAGCACACACACACGCGCAGGCACACACACACGCGCAGGCACACACACACGCGCAGGCAGACACACACACGTGCAGGCACAGACACATGCGCAGGCACACAGACACACGCGCACACAGACAATCTAAAAAATGAATAGTTGGTTTTATTTCTTCATCCCCTCCCCTCTTCTCACTGGTGCTTGCTGGGAAGATGATCATCACATCATCTGCCAAATAAGAAAATAAAAACATGCTTGACAAAATATTTTTGACTTTCATAACACAAACTAAAACCAGAGTGGTTGTCTTTAGCTTTGTGGCACAATATGTCATTGCAACATAACTTTTTAAAATGTTTTTAATTATCTTATTGTATTGTCTTTATACAATGCCATAAATTGCCTTGTGTTTTATGCAAAGCATGTAAGATCCCCTTGTTGTTAAAACATACCTTGCCAAAACAAAGCTATAAAGCTATAGATAAAATATATACATGGCTTTCATACCAAATTCTAATAGGTTGCACATTTTGGATTATGATAATTAGAGTTAATGGGCACACGGAAACACTTGCATGTAAATTAACATGTTTAAGCTAACCACAACATGGCTACACATTGTTAACGGCTAAATTTTACTTTACAAATTACATACACGGCCGATTCGCACGGGATTAAGATCACAAACAACCTCTGAATGTATTACACATGACTAGAGATAGAGGCAAGGGGGACTGATATTCGGGAGCGGTCAGGAGAGTTTCACTGTCGGAATATTATCATACAGACGGGACCATAGTTCTCCTACCCAGACCAATATCTGATCAAATCAGTAACTCACTCATGTCCATGTTTTTTCAGACTCAAAGCACGCAGTGGAGGTTCTCCCGGGTCAGATTGTGGGTCGGGTGGGTTTGGCGGTCACTCTGCCCTGCTGGATCTCTCCTCAGACGGACGCCGGGACTCTGGAGGTCCGCTGGTATCGTCCCGAACGCTACGACACTCCTGTTCTCTTCTATCAGAAAGGAAAGATTCAGGAGGTTCAGGAGGAAGGGTACAGGAACCGCAGCTCTCTGAGCCGGCGCTCCGCTCTGTCTAACGGACTGAAGGACGGAGACGTGTCTCTGCGTTTGGACAATCTCACAATTCAGGACGGAGGCGTGTTTTACTGTTATGTGAGTGGAGACTGGTACGACAGTCAACCTGTAACGCTCAACATCAGCGGTGAGTCAAGAGAAGATTTTACAACATGTGGTGTTTTCTGTTCTCTGTTATAAACCATCTTTCCGTTCAGCTTTAGGACGGACACCAGTCCTGTCTCCACAGCCCCTGAATGACACACACGTGAACGTCAGCTGTAGATCCAGCGGCTGGTTTCCGGAGCCGAGTGTCGTGTGGATGTCAGCCAGAAGAAGGCTTCTCTCCGCTGGACGAGTTTGTCACAGTCGTGGAGCTGACGGGACGTTCTCTGTCCACGGCTGGAAAGCGGTCTCTCTCTCTGATGCTTCACAGGTGTTCTGTCTTCTGTCACTCAGCAGTGGAGAGGAGAGAGAGGGAGCAGTGGACGTACGGGCCTTCAGACCTTCACCGTCAGGTGAGAGAACATCTCAGATTGTGAAAATATACTTTTCAATTAAAATACATTTGTAGAATAACAGACGTTGATAAAAACAAAACGATCGTGAAACGAGCTTGAATCAAGTTAATGTGTATGACAGACAGACAGTAATGTTTCATTTTATTGGTTGATGTGTTCTTTAAAAACTGTTTTATTATAGATTTATTATAGATTCTATTCTTAGATATGAAATCTCTACAATACACAAGGTTTGCCATCTAACTAATGTACAGAAGCGTCACAGTTCAGATGTGTGTTTAGTCATCAGTCTGTGTGTGAGTTTGACAAAGAGGTGTTGTTCCAACACAAAATAAATGTGTTTGTTTTAAGAGCAACGTTATCAGTGAATCCAGCCTGAGCAAACTGTGATGTTTATCTGGTCAAATATAAACTCCACATTAAATATACAAAAGTGTTCACATTTTTCACAAAGTCATGTTTTTATTGTGCATTACAGTTGGTTGGTTTTTGTTTAAGCCAAAATAACAAAAAAATACAACTAAATAACATAATAAAACAAAAACATGATAACATAATAAAATGGAGTTATCTCATTTTGGAACCGAAACTTTCACATGTGTGGCCTTTTGTTTCTTTCTGAAGGTCCGTGGAAGGCTCTTTTCATCACTTTTGTGATTTTTGTTCTTCTGGGTCTGTTTGGTTTCGTCTTATTTAAACACAGAGACAGACTAACAGGTGAGACCTACAGACAGTTTACAGACATATTTTATCCAGCACATCATGTGTTGACATATGTTTTGTGTTCACGTGTAGGTAAACAAACAACAAAGAACGAGAACGATGAACTGAGTGAGTATTATCATTCATTCAACAGTCAGATGAAGGTTCAGGATATCTACAAATGCTCATTGTTCATTTTGTGATCTGTGGTAAACTGGTCTAACACTCATTTCATTTCAGACAACAGAGAAATGAAAGCAGAAATCACAACACCGTCCACTGGTGAGTAATAATCTCTTCAGTTTTGACATTCATTCGTCACTTTTTATAAATATTTGTATTTTTTCTTTCATTTTAGCTCATGTTGAAATTATAGAGCAGCTGAGAAAACACTCAGGTATGAATGGATCTCAGTTACTATACAGCTTGTGTTTAATTGTTTGTGTTTATAAAATCTCAGGTCATTGAGAAGTGTTGTGGGTTTATGTTTATTTTCCTGACAGTTGTGATCACTCTCGACCATGAGTCTGCACATCCAGATCTGAGGATCTTAAAGGATCATAATAAAGTGAGAGACTCTCCCAACTATCAGCAGAGAGGAGATGAATTTCCATATGAACTGTGTGTCTGTGGAGCTGAAACATTCACGTCTGGACGACATTATTGGGAGGTTGGGTTGGTTGATAATAATGTAGATCCTAAACATTTCTGGCTAATTGGCGTAGCAATAAAAGGGAATTATCAGTCTGCAGATAAAACTGGTTTGACTGCATCAAAGGGCTTCTGGTGGTTGTGCTCAGACGGTCCAAAAGGCTTTTACACAAACACTGAACCACCAATAACTCTCCCTCTTTCACCCAGACCTCAGTGTGTTGGTGTTCTGTTAGATTATGATTTAGGTCAGCTGTCGTTTTATGACGTCACTGAGAGTAAACATCTACTGACCATCAGCACTAGATTCTCTGGACCAGTTGTTCCTCTCTTTAATCCTGGTGTAGGTGATACAAGTGCATTAAAAATTGTAGATCCTCCAGAACCTCAAGAATCACCTGAAGAGTCCACTCAGCCTTTACTGCAGAACTCACAAACTCGGTCTGAAAAACACAATGTTTAACCTTAGTGGCCGTATGGGTCTTTAAACATTTGTGACCCTGGACAACAAAACCAGTTTTCTGGGTCAATCTTTCGAAATTGAGATTTTTGCATAATCTGAAAGCTGAATCATTAAGATTTCTATGGATGTGTGAGTTGTTAGGATAAGACAATATCTGTCTGAGATACAATCGTTTAAACTCAGGAATCTGAGAGTGCAGGAAAAACTAAATATTGAGTAAATTGCGTGTAAAGTTGTTCATCAGAGACTCTGATGTCTTAATAAGGGGCACCACTCAGACAAACAAAGTTTTGATATATTTTAGGTAGCACATTTTCAAAATATCTTCATGGAACATGATCTTTACTTCATATCCTAATTATATTTGGCATGAAAGAAAAGTCGATCAATTTGACCCCCAAAATGTATTTTTGTCTTTTACTAAAAATGTTCCTGTGCTACTTAACACTGGTTTAGTGATCCAGGGTCACATCTAAGTGTAAAACATTCAGTATCTGACGCTTCAGAGACACGCTGGGTTGTGTTTGACTGATGCTGGAGATTTCTGCTCATAATGTTGTCAATAATGTTCAGTGTCCTCTAAAAAGAGAGAGTCATTTGCTTTATATGTCAACATATGAGGAGACGCTGGGATTGATCTGCTTTAGAAACTTAAAGAAGTAGTTCACCTTCAAAATGAGAATTTGTAGTTTCAGTTTTTGGTCACCATCTCCTTTTGTGTTCGGCAGAAGAAAGAAAATCACACAGGTTTAAAATGACAACAGGGTGAGCTGATGATCACAGACTTCTCATTTTGGAGGTGAACTTCTCCTTTAAAGACAGGAAACCTGATGAATCTTCTTAAGCGTTCTACTGAAGAAACAATGTCACCTACATCTCAGATGTCCTCATGAGGCTAAATAAACCGCATGATCTATATAACGCGTCATCATATAGTGAGACAGACGGATAGATCAAACACAACCTTCACCAGCATCTGTCGATCTGTCATTATATTTAACATGAATCACAGAAATGAATGAGCAGTATGTGCACATCACACACATGTTTATATTCACATAGAATTGACTTTTTTAAGTCTGTGCTGATACACAGAACACTCATATAAAGGGTTAAGGAAATAGAACTCATGCATTTATTTCATCAAGGTCCATTAAAGTTCATCAACATGACGTTTGTTCATCATCTCTTTGGATTGAACTCTGTATATTCTGATAAATGTAAGGTTTGAGTTAACCGTACTAATGATGACACCAAAATGTGTCTTCATATCTTACCACATGTACAAACTAAATCTACATTTTCACTTTGAATGAACTTTCATTTGTATTTGTGCTCAGATAATCTGTGTGTAAACAATGTTGTGTGTTGACCGTGTGTTAAACTCTTCTGTCTCTGTTTTTTTTTTTTTTAAGTGAATTGTAATACTGTTATATTGATATTAAACCTGAAACGTTTTCAATTCAGTGTCTGATGAGATTGCTGTTGATTATATTTAACACTTGTCATGAAGATGGTGGTGAAACACACTACGTCACTCATTTTTACTCGTGAATGCACCAGTTTTGATGTTATAATCGCACGTCAAACGCTACAGAAGATAGAATGGGTTTTTATAGCATGTAGATATCATATATAAATATTTTGAGAAATGTCTCAGTGGTTTTATTGCCATAGATTGGAAAACAAAGGGGGCCCAATGTTGTTTGATGATCAACATTCTTCAAAATATCTTTTGTGTTCTGCAGAATAAATACAGGCAGGTTTAGAATGACAGAAGGTTTAGTAAATGATGAAAATTTATGAATGAAATATTACTTTTCACTATAACATGACTTTGGTTTATTCTTATGTGCAAAATGGACTTAGCAATATTATTGTGTGAAAAACAAATACAGTTGAACAGGCCAATCTAAATGGTCCAAACTACAGGTAAAATGGAAGAATTGTGAGTTTATTCAAGTGTTTTTTTAAGTGAGTGTATTGACTGTAAACTTGCTGTTAAAAGTGGTAAATGAACTGATGAAAGTAATAAACTACTTAAATGACAATATATTATTTTTAACTTGGCAAAATATAAAATGAACCCTGTTACACATTCATGTGGAAGAAAAGTGGCACATTTACTAAAAGGACAGCCCGTCAATTTTATGGAAAAATAATACGTGTGAAAACGGCGGTTATTTCTTTTTGTGAGGTAAAAATCTAAAGGACAAAACAAACTCACATAATGAGACTTGACAAGCAAAAGAAAATGCATAAATATAATGGGTACAAGAAACGTGACGCTGATTGGTTGTTTGTTGTCACGTGACCTACGGTGGGCTTTCGTGAATCTAGAAAATATATAAAATATGTGTTTAATTTTTTAATAATAATAAGTTGAATATTTATCATTTTTATTTCACTTAATTTTCCGTTGATTTTTTAAATTAATTTATTAGATTTCAGAGGATGGGGCAATAAGTGAAGCACAGTCATTGTATTTAGTATGTCTTCGTTCATGTGTGTGTCTGTGTGCTTACTGCCTGTTCAGATTTCAACCTATTCAATGTAGTCCCTGTTAGGCAGTGTCAATGTTTCATAGCCTAAATTATTCTCCCCATTTTTAAAACCACTTAGAATAACTGAATAAAGGCACATTTTTATATAGGAATATATAGAGATATAGCAAATGCAACAAAAGTAAAAACATGTTAAACTATTCTGATGAAGCATTTAATAAAAAAACATTAAATGCAAAAAAATCTCCCCAACAAAGTAGGACATACGGCAAAAATATATATTTTTTCAGACCAAAATATATTTAAAATATATGTTATACACAGTGAAGCTCAATGAAATATATTTTTAGATGTGAAAATGTATTTTGTTTTAACAATCACATATTAAAATAGATTTCAAAATGTATTTCAGGGCAAGAAAATATAACTGTAGCCATACATTGAGGGTAAATCCAAACGTGGATGGAATAGCTTACTACAGTTCAAAAGATTAGATTCAAGAGATTTAATATTTCCTTTTAGATACCATGTTTATTATTGTCTATTCTTGTGTTTGGAGTAACAGTTACAAAAAAAAAAATGGTTGTTTACGGAAAAGACAGAGACAAGGGTTTAGTATGAATTATAAAACAGCTCATTTATATAATCCTTTGAACATTGAAAATGATACAAATGACACTTACATCATACAATGTTTTACAATCTGGTTGTATTACAATGTTTAAAAGACAATCTATTAAACATTTGAATTTTGTTTAAATAAACAGAACAAAATGTATAAAGCTGCCAATATAATGCACAAATATCCTCAATAAATATTCAATAAATTCATCATCAAAGTTTACATAAAATAGATAAACTACTTGCTGTGTATGCTAACACAAAAGCTCACATTGTATTACACAAAATGCCAGTTTAATGCACATGAATAACAATTTAAGCAACTCTTGGCTTCATTTACCATCTGATTTAAAGAATTCACACCCATTAATGTTTCTGAAAATGTAATCAACTTTGAGTTTTTCAGTATGAATGATCAGACATTTGCACTTGATAGCTGAAGCGGGAACAGCTGTAAGATGTCAGAGATGTTGTGAAACTGGCACAGAGATTTTGCTTTGCACGTTCATAGAATCTTCCAATGGCATAACACATCTCATCTTCATTTTGGCAAATCAAGAATCTTTTAAAACTAAAAAAGCTTTGATCTGCATCTTTCAACGCAAAAGTGAATGAAGTGTGTTTAAATACACAACTGTAATCTTCTGATTGAATGACCTCGCCCTTTACAATGATCTGTTGAGAGTACTATACTCTGTCTCTTTGCACCCCATACTGATTTAAAGCCATATAGTCATCTTTATCAAGTTATCTCACTTTAGGCCGATCCAGTGCAGTGATACCACATGAGTCACATGTTTCAACTGTTTTGGTCCTGTCAGAATTTCGAAGATCTCCTTACATTCATTAGAGGCATCTTTCATGATCCTTTGACCATAAAAAGGTAAAGCTTTCTGTAACCAAAAAGTTTTGACTATCTGTAGTGCCACCCCTTGAGAACTTTTGATCATGTCTAGAAGTTTAGCATTATATGACTCAAATACAACGGCAAATGAGCCACCAATTAACTACACATCTTGTTAATGGAGGGAAAGATGGACATTATAAGACATATTGGCTTCTCCATAGTATACCTCCATATCTTTCACAAAATGTGTCAGAAATGCCTCAGACTCCCTGATATGCTCTCTGGTTATGTTTTCACCCAACAAAAGTGATTCACCCTTAACTAGTTTGGACCAGTGATTCAGCAATGGTTCTGGAAAGAGACCTTTTAGGACAGGTAAGCTATAATAAAAGAGCCACATGTACCACTCATGGGCCTTCGAGAATTTCCTCAACGTGACTGTCCTTGACACACGAGTACATAACATGGCAGTTTGACCTTCAAAAGCAAATCAACCATCAGGTTTGTAGATCTACCAACATACCAATGCATTTCATGGTTTTCACTGTTTAACCACAGACCCGTAACAGTTCTTGCAACACACAAAAGTACTGAATGCATATAGTCTGGGACTGACCCTTCAATAGCATCAAGATTGGGAAGTCAACACAATATATTTGGTCCTTTGACCCCCAAAACAGGCTGAACTGTTTCTAGTGCACTTTCTACAAATTCATGGGTTTGGTCCTGACTGCGAAGCTGGAGGTTTTCCTGAAAGGGATACACGCCAGTAGTTCCTTACCCATTTAACCATTTTTCCTTTGTGAAGGCAATAAGAGAAACCATATTCACCATTAAACCGTTTAACATTCTGTATTAAAGGTCTGACAACTGAGTCACTCACTAGAACTAGAGGGAATACTTTTGTATTGATAGAAAGACCCTTGTCCGTTTCCCAGTGAATCCACTGTCTTCTAGCTTTACACATTCGTCCACAAAAGGCTTTAAGAATGTTCTCATCTCCACACTACAGTCCACTACATTATCCCGTCTCATTTTCACAGGCAACTCATTAATGGTGCATAAAAGGGGCCAAATAATACAAGGGGATTTTTAAAAGCTGCCACACCATCACAGCTAAATGTTACAGTAAGAGATTGAAGGGGTGTATCTGAACCACCTAAAGCTTTCTGATACAGAAATCCATCAGTAATATCGCTGACAGATGTTTCTGTTTCTGTTTGCCTTTGCACCAGTTTGTCTGTAATTTCTGGGATTTTCAAAAGATTATAGTTCAATGTTTACACCACATTAAGACTTTCCAAGGTCAGAGCTGTGCCCATGACATGTGGTGCAAATGAAAGTTATAAGTGAATGAACTATTCATCTTAAAACATACCTAATGACACTCCTTGAGAACATTATCAAATTATTCTGCTGCCTTAATTCTAAAACGGGAGATGGTGGTCTAGTGGGTTAAACCACTGAACTGGTAAATCAAAGGTTGCTGGTTTGATCCCAGCATCCACCACCAGTGTGTCCTTGAGCAAGACACTTTACTCCATGTTGCTCCAGGGGGATTGTCCCTGTAATAAGTGCACTTAAAGTCGCTAAACCTTAATATTAGACACTTTGCGTATTTATGTACAATTTTAAAAGCAGTTTGAACCTTTTATCAAACTCTAGCTATCATGTGCTATAGAAGTACAGGTTTATTAAAAGTCTTAGATTTGTTTTTTATGTATATTAATAGGGTGGAATATGTAATAAATTAAGAGTTTATTTGTTTTTCCGTTTTAAAAATAAAACTGAATAAACGAATAATCAGCTAGGGTATTGAAATCGACAAGCTAAGTGTTAGATTTACTTTAAATGTGAAATTAAACGTCCAGTAGGTGGTTAGTTAATAACTGGAATATTCAACCAAGTTTCACTCAAGAACAAAGCAAGTGTTTTATTGAATCACTCACTTTCACTGAATCATTGTCTCATTGACACTCATTTAGTAGAGAAACACCGCTAAAAGGCAGATGTAACGTTAAGTGTTTAAATAAACATTCATGCACATTACTTAGGAAAGTACGACACTACCGTTTAAAAATGGAGCGGCATCGCCCATTTAGCATCGATGCTAGCATCAGTACCGTGCAAGCCTTATAAGAACCATAAAATGATCCACACACCTTTTTTTCTGTGGTTCTTGAAGGAAGTTTCTCTTCGTCATTAAGAAGGTTAGGAGTAATTAATAACGTTTATACGAGATCCTCTATGGAGGTTCGCTCATTGTGGCTGTGGACGTCGAAACGAATCATGTGATCAGCTGATGAAATGAAGATGACAGAATGAGGATTAATCGGAGATCTATTAATAGTGAACATCTCAGCTAAAAACATAATGTTCTTTCATCGATGCTTACAAGAAGTAATCCTGCTATTTGGATAAATTGAAAACTAATTCAATCATTCATGTTTCTACAATATGTTAGGCTATTAGTTTTAGTTTAATGAAGGATTAAAGGGATAGTTCAGCCTAAATGAAAACCTACAAGTTTTTGTAAATTCAATTTTTTAGACCGATCTGAAAGACCAGTTGCCTCAACCAGTGCCTCTTCAAATAACCCTCAAGAAGTTGAGCTTGGTAAGCAATTTTTGTTTTTGTTGATTCGATGTACAATCATGTGTTCAACCAAATGCTGTTTATCTTTCACGTATACTAACAGACAGGTAATTTGATAAAATACATTCCCATATGAGCTGCTCAACAGTGGAAAGAGTTCCCATTGCATCTGTTCTGTTCTTTGTATGCCTGCTACTGCATTAAAATTCTAGAAACTACAAACACATCTGAAGCCTCAACTACCAAACATTTTGGAGAAGTAGATGCACATCGGATTATTGGTATGCTTACTTTAAATTTGTTTTGTGTAGTAAGTTTTTACCAATCAGAACTGTCTCTGAATTAATAAAAGAGCAAGCATTTTATGAAAATGTACAGATTTGCTTCAGAACATTTAGGTGTAGCACTCAAGAGATTGTTTTTTTAAACAACATAAACTGTGTTTGTGTTCTTTGTTTACAAGCTTGTTCATGATAAGGAATTGTAATTTAAATTAATTTATTGCAAGATTTACAAGTACATCTACTCCAAGATGCAATGGACTGTGATGAACCCAGATCAACAGCATCTAATGATTGGGCACTGAGGCGATCCTTGTCTGAAGAACGCTGGCAGGATCAAGACCAAAACTCCTTGACAGTTTGCTTGCTTCAGACTGTGTACATCTTGGTCCTTGTGATCACTGCAGCTTGAAAGAAGCAGTCATCAGGTGCAAGGACTGTTTGCCGAAACCCCGTTACTGTGGGAAGTGTGATGTTTCTACGCATCAACATCTAGTTTTTCACAACAGAGAGACTCTTATAGATGGTTTCTATAAACCTGTCCCTCCATCAACTGCTGTGCAAGACTTCAGTGGCCAAAATGTCATATATGAGCAAGGTAGGAATTACTGGAAAGCTTTTTTAAGCTTATTTTTATATATGTTATTTTTTTGTTAATATATTTTTCCTTTCATCTAGTGTTCTTGCTGCCAATCACACAACCTGAAAAAGTGTGTGATTGTGACCCTCAAAACCTGTCAATTGCATTTATACCCCAGAGATTTTAAAATATTTTTTTGAATAATTATTACATTTGCATGTTCATTGGTTCTCTTTCATTGGTTATGGTAAAATCGCATGCGTGTAAACAAATACATTATTTTATTTTTTAGTAGTTTTTTATTTTAATATTAAAATGATTTTTTATAATTTAACATTTGTATTATTTAATTAATCGTTAGCCTTTCATATAAACTCTTAAACCCCCGCAGTTCCTTCACAAATACCATTCTGGAAAACCTTGACATAATATAATGTTAAGTTGTTAGAAACAACAAATGTAATATTCTTACTCTTTGTATTTTTATAATGATATGACATAATATTATCCCATTCACGAGTTCACCTGAGCAGATAATGAAGATAGCAGGGGTAGTAAAAGTATGCGTGTTTGGCGTGCTGTCCGGGGAGCAGGTTCCGAGCTCGCCGATTCCATCCGATCCCGGAACGCTCCCGCCCCCCAGTAGGGGCGAGTGTGCCGAGCTCGGAAACGGCCGAACCCAGAACTCACCCCCGGAGTTCTATCGACAAGAGCTCAAGTAGAGGAGCCGGGGAGGTGGTGGGATGTGTAATCCTTGAGAGATGGCTTCAGGTAAGAATCTTTCTCTACTTATGTGCTGGTTCGCTTGAGCTGATAGGGTAGAGTCTATGATTGCTGATTGCGAACCAGCCCGTCTTAATTATATGCTCTGGCTTCTCCCGAACTTTGTTAATCTATAGTCATCCATTAACATCATTTGAAACAATTTAGGTCAAAAGTTATTTAAAGTTGTCTTATTATTACCTAAAATGTGTAATTTAATGGGATGTAATTGGAATCAGAAATGGATAAAAAAATGTAAGTGATCTAATCTTTTTCAGGTCGCTATGACATGTACCTGCCAGTTATGAATTGCAGAACATGTCTTGCGTCATGGACACCTGAAGTGGGGGACCTGCTGTGTAGTGGTTACTGGCCGGGCACTGTGGGATTTCAAACCATATACCAGCTAGACCTTTTCATCTCTTTTGAGGACTTGAAGATCAATGCACCTGGTCTTTCAAGACAAGCATTTGTCAAAATGTTAGAACAGCGCTCACAACAATCGGAAGGGTAACATTTGGAAGGTCATTTGTTTTCTTCATTTGTGCAAGTCTAACTGGCATGTCACTGTATTCAAATTTTTGTAATTCAATAGAGGTTACATTTGTGGCGACATCTTCCAAAAAGCTTTCCTTGAATGGACATATTGTCGTCATGAAAGAGTAAAACAATTCTCTTGCCCAGCTTGCACCCCAGATACAGTTGCTGTGTCTGCAGATGGAAACAGAAAATTATATAGATTCAGCAAAACAAAGGGGTATAATATTATTGATAACATTACACTGTCAAAATGTCTTGTGAATCATTTTTGCTATTTTTTAAACCATTTTTTGATGTAGTTTTTCTGGCCAATGACAAAGCTGTAGCAACATTTGTTGATTATGTTCATGAGAAGATCAAGCCAGTAAGATATTTGTCAAAAGACTTAGGACTGTAGTCAGTAAATCAGCATTTACTTTGTGTATATATTTGATATGACTCATATATATTTTTTGATACTGTGTTACAGGTAAATGGAAAAGGCACCTGTGGAACATCAACATGGGCTGCAGCCAGGGAGACCTCTAAGAAGACAAACTCCAAATGTGACGAAGAAGGCCTAGAGGTGGCAGTTTGCAGACAATGCATATTGCGTAGAGGTCTGAACATGTTTAGGGGGGAGATATTTGCATACCCTCTGTTTTTGCAAAATGATCTGGCCACAAAAACAAATTGCAAGTTCTTCTGCACCGACATCATGTGTAGATATTGGCCTTATCTACAAAAGGTGGCTCAAGCATTCCCAGAAATGAAAAAATTGACTGAGATGACGCCATTTCTTTCGGTCATGCATGCAAAGGGGCATTCTACAAAATGTGAGGTAAATATATCTTCAAACAATATGGTAAGTTCTTTACCTGTTTGACCTCCTTGAACTCAATATGTGTGGTTTGGACATCTGGTGTGCATGCTTTAGGTGCAGTGGGGTGGCAAAAACCAAACAGGGGCAGGCACTACCATTGGTGAAGAAGTTGAACAAGTCAACAGCTTTTTGTCCCGTGTGGCTCTAACTACAAAATACATGAGTAAGTGAGTTTTTAAGGCTCATGAGTGTTTTTTTTCATTGCTCACGGATTGTGCTTTGGTAGCATTACAATTAAAACAGCTTGCTTTTTTCAAGAATCATACTTGGAGATTAACCATCACTGCTCAAAAAGCTCATTTAATTCTTTCATCTTTACAGCGCAAGTAGATATGATCACATTGCATGCCAGAGGATGGAATGAGCGAAAAAAAAGAAACCTGCACAAGTACTTGTCTACACGGTATTTGAAGGTAAGTAAAAACTAAAAAATATTCATCAATGCAGATTACATTTCATCTGAATGATGTTCGCTGATAACTTGTATGTACTCAGTTTCTTATACATTTAGGATTGCCACAGTTTTGTGTGACTTTCCATTAATTATGCTTTTAGACTATCCAGAAGACAAAGGAAGTCAAAGAGGACATTGAGGCTATAAAGGAGTCCACGCAAAGGTCCGATGAGGAACTACAACAGCGGGTTACTGATGTGAGACAGTGGGCAGTTGACAGTAAGTACTTGTTGCTGCCTCCTTTAAATAAAAAAATTATTGAATACGTTATTTTTCCTTGCTGGTTTGTGTTTAAACACCTGACTCCTCTAGTGACATTGAATGACCAAACCAAACAATAAAACAATTGGCATAATTGGGAGCTCTTTCTCTTTTTAAAGTAAACTTAGATGATGAAACTTTCTCCCTAAAAACTTCATAACACTTATTCACCAATTAGCAAACTGAGCAAATGTTCTCAGATTCTTTGGCAAAACATTTGTTGATATCCATTGTCAATATTTACATATATTCTTATGACATTCTTATTGAATACTTATTTTTTCACTAAATGTTAACCACCTTATCCCTAAAAATGTCTATATTAGGTGTTTTATAGAAATAGTATAATTGTTCTATTTTTGATGCAACAGAAAGTGCATGATATTGATTAAATACCTTTACTAAATATTTACAGCTCCAGATGACCTCCGAACAGATGATCCAGTGGCGTTGCAACATCTGATTGAAGGCCTATTCTTGGACATCCAGCAGAAAAAGAGGTATATGTATCGTGTAACCGGTAAGTAGGCTCCATGCCTAGGGTTGGGTATTTTGATGATTTTGATTTCCGATTCTGCTTATCATTTCAATTGTAATCGATTCCCAGTTTTGATTCCACAGTTGAAGCAAAACTTTGATCTGTAGGGTCCTTTAAGCCTGCGTATTGACAGGTTTGCCAAAAATATCGGTTTATGAGCACCATTCTGTGTACATAGCAACCATGTTTTGTCTGATTTATAAAAAATGTATTACCATAGTTTAATACCAACTACATCATGGTTAAATAAATGTGTGGTAAATTTGTATTTCATTTGCTTTATCCGAAGTTTACACATGCACATTTCTGAAAATATGCACATAGGAATTGATAAGTGTAATTTAAATTTCAAGTGTTCGATTCTTATTCGATTCGATTCCGAATTTGAATTGAATTTTTCAATTCCTAACCCTTTCCATGCCCTCATGTACTTGTAGGGTTAATTTTAAAATGTGATATGTATTGATATTATTAAGTTATTTAAATGTTATCACATCTGAACACTGAAGTCTCACATCTACAGTACACTGTGCATATAGAACCATTATTAACCTTTATACTGTGAGTGTACATTGAGTGAACTGTCCTAACTCTGCCTATATGTCCAATGTTACCAGCACCCAACTTTCTGGATAACTTGAAAATTGGTCACTTACAAGGTTATCTATTATGTTTTTATGACCACAGTTGTATTATTGTAGTTTAAATATTCTCCAATTGCATTTTTAATCCCTGATGTTCTGTGAGCTCTATACCGTAGTTTATAAGGCGCCATTAGCACAATGACCTTCATGCATATCCTCCTGAAACCTCTTTCCGTGGTGTTTTTGTGCTGCAGACCGTAACAAACAGCGACACAAGATCCGAAGACGGATTGGAGAGGATAAGAAAAAGCTGTTTAATGCCATATTAATGCCAATGTCTTCCAACCACAACAGAATCTGTTGGTTCAATTGAAGACCTTCTTACAACAGAAAGTCCTATCTGGCCTTGGGATTCTGGTATGTAAAGTTTGACAAGAATCATTTTGGTGAATCCTCTTCAAACACTTACTTCATTAAACTCTGGCTTTCAAAGGAAAAGGCCCATGTGCTTATCGTTTGTTTCAGACCATAGAAATGCACAGACATCATTGCATTCTTTAAGCTTTTTTTAGCTCACTCAAACTACAGTCCAGAGGAAGTTACTACAGGTCACTCCTCAGAGTAATGTGTCAAGTCGGTTTGTCCTTTTGTTTCCCACACTGTAGATCCAACACCAATCACTTGTTGCCTGAGACATCTTTTCCACTAACATCGGATATTGCTAACAAAAGGCATTAAGATTAGTAGTATTATGTTAATTGAACTGTTTTTTTTTATCTTTGTAGAACCTGACACTTCCTTAGGCATGAAGAAGAAAGTTTTTGACAAGGTGATGTAAGTGGAGAGACTGATTGAGGAAGAGGCTGTACTTGTAGAGGAAATGAAACAACATTGGACACAGCTTACAAGAACCTACAGGGCCTTGAAGGACCAGGCTAGTGCAGTGTCAGATGACCTGGCCACACAGAATGAGTACTAATTTCTAAATACTGTTTACTTAGTATAGCCTAGTTATAATAACCTGCTTTAAAGATCATACCTGGAAAGTCCCAAATTGATGCATTGGTGCATACTTCTTAAAACTTTCTTATTTTCTATCCGAAATGTTAGGCTTCCCTTCAGGACTTTCTGGTGAAGCTTACCGTGGCCTATACAGTGCTGTCCTACAAAAATGTGAGGAGATCAAGAGAGACCTGTTGACTGTTAAAGAAATGTATTCCCGAATAGTGTTAGGTGGCAATGATGGACTTGTTGTTGAAGAAGAAGATGAAGACCCCTTTGAGCGAATTATAGTTTTGACTAGAGTTTTGACTGGTCTTCTTACTCTAGGTGGCTCAAGTTTGCTGGGTGCAGTAATTTACTCCTCTCCTGTAAAAGTAGCAACTTAAATCAGACTTTCTCTGCTCTACTCAGCCACTTTGATGAATCTGTTTTTTGAAGCCATGTTTTCTCCCCATTGTAAAGAATAAAACCTTGACCCTGAATGTTCTATCACTGCCTGACTGAGTCTTGATTCCTTAATTACAAAATATCATTTAACGTCAAAGTTTGGTTATAGTTTGTAATTTTTTCTTGTACAAATTTGTTTACTACATACTTCACTACATTAACACATGGATCAATAACAGAATTACAATATAACAAAAATATTATAACATGCAATACATAAAGTTTCACCAAACTTTTTGATAATAGGCTTAATAAGTTAAATGTTCTGTGATCGTGCTTAAATATTTAATTTTGCTTAAGATGTACTTAAGATCTAACCACAAAACACATTTATATACAAACCTGATTCCAAAAAAGTTGTGACACAGTACAAATTGTGAATAAAAACAGAATGCAATGATGTGGAATTTTCAAATTTCAATATTTTATTCAGAATTCAACATAGATGACATATCAAATGTTTAAACTTATAAAATATATAATTTTAAGGGAAAAATAAGTTGTGTTTTAAATTTCAATAGTATCAACACATCTCAAAAAAGTTGGGACAAAGCCATGTTTACCACTGTGTGGCATTCCCTCTTCTTTTTATAACAGTCTGCAAACGTCTGGGGACTGAGGAGACAAGTTGCTCAAGTTTAGGAATAGGAATGTTGTCCCATTCTTGTCTAATACAGGCTTCTAGTTGCTCTACTGTCTAAGGTCTTCTTTGTCGCATCTTCCTCTTTATGATGCACCAAATGTTTTCTATGGGTGAAGATCTGGACTTCAGGCAGGCCATTTAAGTAACTGGATCCTTCTACGCAGCCATGATGTTGTAATTGATGCATTATGTGGTCTGGCATTGTCATGTTGGAAAATGCAAGGTCTTCCCTGAAAGAGACGACGTCTGGATGGGAGCATATGTTGTTCTAGAACTTGGATATACCTTTCAGCATTAATGGTGCCTTTCCAGATGTGTAAGCTGCCCACGCACTCATGCAACCCCATGCCATCAGAGATGCAGGTTTCTGAACTGAGTGCTGATAACAACTTGGGTTGTCTTTAGTCCGGATTACATAGCGTCCCAGTTTTCCAAAAAGAACCTCAAGTTGTGATTCGTCTGACCACAGAACAGTTTTCCACTTTGCCACAGTCCATTTTTAATGAGCCTTGGCCCACAGAAAACGCCTGCGCTTCACAATCGTGTTTAGATATGGCTTCTTTTTTTACCTATAGAGTTTTAGCCGGCAACGGCGAATGGCACGGTGGATTGTGTTCACAGACAATGTTGTCTGGAAGGATTCCTGAGCCCATGTTGTGATTTGCATTACAGTAGCATTCCTGTATGTGACGCAGTGCCGTCTAAGGGCCCGAAGATCACGGGCATCCAGTATGGTTTTCCGGCCTTGACCCTTACGCACAGAGATTGTTCCAGATTCTCTGAATCTTTGGATGATATTATGCACTGTAGATGATGATAAATTCAAACTCTTTGCAATTTTTCTCTGAGAAACTCCTTTCTGATTTTGCTTCACTATTTTTCACCGCAGCATTTGGGGAATTGGTGATCCTATGCCCATCTTGCCCTTTGAGAGACACTGCCACTCTGAGAGGCTCTTTTTATACCCAATCATGTTGCAAATTGGTCCTCCAGCTGTTCCTTTATATGTACACTTTTCCGGCCTCTTATTCCTACCTGTCCCAACTTTTTTGGAATGTGTAGCTCTCATGAAATCCAAAATGAGCCCATATTTAGCATGACATTTCAAAATGTCTCACTTTCAACATTTGCCATTAAAACTTTTCATACTGACATGTTACTCTCCATGTCGTGACCTTTCCGAAAATTTATTTTGTTTGGTCTTATTACAAGATTTCATTTCAATATTTCATGGAGACTGCCCGGTACCAGGCATTGTTTTAGGTAAACCTTTGGAACCCGACCTCACCCTTCAATTCAAGTTTATTTATATAGCGCTTTTCACAATGTGTATTGTTTCAAAGCAGCTTTACAGGGGCAAACAGGAAAAACAGAAAAGTTAAAACACAGCACAGTGCATGGTATTTATACAACGAGTAAGTTCATTCTAATAAATAACATCTAATTTCTAAATAAATAAATAAATGAATGCAGTGTCCCGGTGAGCAGGCCAACACTGCCCTGCTGTGGCGAGGAACCCAAACTCCAATGATTGATTAATGGAGAAAAAAACCTCGGGAGAAACCAGGCTCAACCGGGAGGGCCAGATCCCCTCTGACGTGTCATAGCTGCACTCAAACTGCTGACATGTGATTTAAGTTTAGCATTTAATACCAAATATTGTAACTTCAGCATTAATAAGACAAATAGTCCGTCTTTGCTCTTGGTTGGGGATGTAGTGGTCTGAGCTGGGATGGTCCGATGGTCATATTTCTCTTGGCAGCTGGTGGAATTGCCTTAGATGGAGCTGGGATGGTCAGTCAGTATGCAGCTGTATCTGGTGTAATCTCAAATTGGGGATGGGCATCTGTCGGTCGCCTGGACATGGTGGAACTTCTTCCTACCTCGGGATGCCCATAGAGGCGGAAAGAGAATAAAGAGAATAATTAGCGTAGCTGCTGTTCATTAACTATGCATTAAGTGAAAGCTTGGCTGAAAAGATGTGTCACAGGCAATGCCATCAACAATGTGTTTATTAAAGTAGTGAACATATGTATGTGCCACACCCAAGACTCAGTGTGTATGCATGAGTCATGAACTTGTAAGCATCTGCAGTAGTCTAAAGTCAGACAAATGGTATATTATTTTCATAGAAAGTTCACACAGCAGACATTTATGCCATTATTATTGTGTTTATTACAGCAGTGAACATATGCATGAAGACAAATTAATACATTTCTCTGTACAGTTTTACAGGATGTCAGTGAAAGTGGATTTGATTTATGTCTATATTGATGTACACTTGGATGATGCGATATGGAAATCATTACAGAAATACATCTATGATTTAAATTCCATTTGATGGGGTTCATCAACAGGTATGCTTAAACGACAAACAGCATGTATGCATCAAGACAAATGAAGACATTTCCACATACTATTGCAATCATAGCTTACATACATACACACACACACCACAATAATACACAAAATATATTTTAACGCAATGCTCTTACCAATGGGCTACAGGAAAGCTACTGATGTAAATGTAAATACAGAAAATGTTCTTAACTCTTTTTCTTTTTCTTGCTGGCTTCCATCTGTTGGACTGGATCTGTATCAATATATCACACTTTATTATACAGTAAGTTATTACTTCTTAAGAATGTCAAGAGTTCGGACACACTTTACTGAGTATTAAGGACATACAGTGTACTTCATTTATTGGTCTATTTTTGGCCTTCTGGGGGGCTGGTGGCAGTGGGTTCTGGGGGGCTGGTGGCTTCTGGGGGGCTGGTGGCAGTGGCTTCTGGAGGGCTGGTGGCAGTAGCTTCCGGGGGGTTGGTGGCAGCAGCTTCTGGGGGGATGGTGGCAGCAGCTTCTGGGGGGTTGGTGGCAGCAGCTTCTGGGGGCTGGTGGCAGCAGCTTCTGGAGGGCTGGTGGCAGCAGCTTCTGGGGGGATGGTGGCAGCAGCTTCTGGGGGGTTGGTGGCAGCAGCAGCTTCTGGGGGGCTGGTGGCAGCAGCTTCTGGGGGGTTGGTGGCAGCAGCTTCTGGAGGGCTGGTGGCAGCAGCTTCTGGGGGGCTGGTGGCAGCAGCTTCTGGGGGACTGGTGGCAGCAACTTCTGGAGGGCTGGTGGCAGCAGCTTCTGGGGGCTGGTGGCAGCAGCTTCTGGGGGGTTGGTGGCAGCAGCTTCTGGAGGGCTGGTGGCAGTAGCTTCTGGGAGGTTTGAGGCAGCAGCTTCTGGGGGGCTGGTGGCAGCAACTTCTGGAGGGCTGGTGGCAGTAGCTTATGGGGGGCTGGTGGCAGTAGCTTATGGGGGGCTGGTGGCAGCAGCTTCTGGGGGGTTGGTGGCAGTAGCTTCTGGGGGGCTGGTGGCAGTAGCTTCTGGGGGGCTGGTGGCAGCAGCTTCTGGGGGGTTGGTGGCAGCAGCTTCTGGGGGGCTGGTGGCAGCAGCTTCTGGGGGGTTGGTGGCAGCAGCTTCTGGAGGGCTGGTGGCAGTAGCTTCTGGGAGGTTTGAGGCAGCAGCTTCTGGGGGGCTGGTGGCAGCAACTTCTGGAGGGCTGGTGGCAGTAGCTTATGGGGGGCTGGTGGCAGTAGCTTCTGGGGGGCTGGTGGCAGCAGCTTCTGGGGGGCTGGTGGCAGCAGCTTCTGGGGGGCTGGTGGCAGCAGCTTCTGGGGGGTTGGTGGCAGCAGCTTCTGGAGGGCTGGTGGCAGTAGCTGCTGGGGGGATTTAGATTAAGAACTTTGCATATGACTAATTATTAAAAACATAACAATGCCTGAATGCAAGTGTAAGAGGTTAGTATTTATAATAGAATAGTGTTATGTTATGATTGAAAAGAGCCATTAAGGATCTACGGTATATGTCAAGAGATCTAGTCATCAAGGCAATACTGTACTTAGCGTTTGATCAAAGCATTCTAAATTTTCATGATTATGACAGGGGGATAATGCTACAGAAGCTGCAACTAGTTGTATATAAAGAGGAGGTATCCAACCCCAAAATATTAAATGTATTCTCATGCTTCTATCACTTTTTAGAACCAAATTTCTCCAAAGGTGTTTAAGGTGAGGTCTCAACAGGATAAATAGTCAAGCAGAGTTTATACTAAAATTAATATTACATTCTCTGTTTCTCCCACAAGACAACATTGGTGTTTGTGAAGGAGGCTGAAATTGTCCTAACTAATTTATGAGAAGAAGACTGTTAAATGCTGTTGTGGAGAGGGAAATGTAGTAGATCTTTCTTTTTATCTACGGTAAAAGTTTACAATAGAGTTCCTCATATCTTTTCTGTCTCAAACTGATTGTTTTAAGGAAATGGAGCAAAATCTGTGATTAAATGGATACATAAATGAAACAATAACGAGATTACATCCAGGTCTCCTGAGCTATCAAAGATCTGGCCCATGGCCAGAATTTAAAGAACGCTAGCTTCAGAACAATGTTTCCACAGGAAGATCAATTCTTACCAAACGCTATGAGCCAGAAAGCATAAACTACATGTGCAGTATACTGCCCCTATCAGGAATAGGTAGATCATTTTTTACTTTAACTTAAATCAGGGGCAATTCAAAGACCTAAAACATGTCTTCAAAGAATATTGTAATTTTAAGGCTTTATTTTTACCTGACACACATGTTATGGTTCAAACTGAAATGAATTGTGTCCAGTCGAAAAGTTGTATATGCATACATTTGAAGGTAACACATTTTAGTGTTGTAATAGCAATACCGTGAAACCGTGGTATTCGTTGAGCAAGGTTATTATAGCACCAAAATCTCATACCGGCCCATGTCTACTTATATCAAGAAATTAATTACTACTGGTTTGTAACTAAATATTCACCAAAATGCTATCACTGTCATATTTATTTCTGCTTCATCAGCCATGTTTTCATCAATGTATTTTTCCCAGGGGGGGGGGAACGAGACGGCCTCATGGCGGGAGGATCCCGTTGCGGGAATTTATTGACTCAAAACCAGTTGATGGAAACACATGTGATTCATATTTTCTTTTTTTTGCCACATTTCATAAAAGTTCACTTGACAGCTGCATGGAAACATGACATTTGACCGTTTAACTTTACTACGTTTACTGAGTTGACCTCATGTACCACCCTATTTGTATGCTTAGCCCTGACCTAAACTTACCATTACATGGCAGCTATTAAGTACAACTGTCCTGTTGTTGTTAAAGGCTAAACATGCCTTTAAGGATTTTAAAGCACAATGTGAGGACCAAGAAGTGCATAAAAATCCTTTAAAATGATCCAGTAAAAAGGGGTCAAATTGTTACGCTACATATCATTATAACATAAATGAACTTTTTAAAACTAGGTTGTTACTTTAAAGTCCAGCCACATGGGCAGGTATCATTAGCTCGAGCTCCACTCATTCTGTGGCAGGTACGGCTGCTACATAAAATGCATGTTCAATACATAAATAAATGTAGTAATATGTACTCATATGCAAGCATGGCATTGGCACAAGTTGGTGCTACATGGAAAGACTAACCTGATAAGTCAACGTTTCACTATACGTTTTTGAATTACTTGTAGTCTGATTAAAAATATTTTAAAATGTAATTTAGCCTAATTACAACTATGCCAATAGACAAATACAACCAATTTTCATTGGTTAATGGAAAAGTGTTTTAAAGCTTGACGTTTTGCTAGAGTTATATTTGACATAAGAATACAAACTGTATTTAGGGATTACATTTTATGGAACATATATTTCCATAATTATTTATTAAACCTAGTCTGTGGGGTAAAACGACCCCAGCAGGTATCACTGATAGTAAGTATGTACATCACGTCCTTTCTTATTCCATCATGTAGTTTCTCAGGTTAGATACATTTTCATATAAATAAATAAATAAGTTATTTCGGTTTAGTGCTTGTCACGTATGTAATGTGTTGAAAAACAAGTTAAAACAGGGGTCACGCATGGATAAATGCATAACATTATAATACCACATCAACTGAAACGATGAATGATGCATGCGTTTTAAATTACTTTTTAACTTCTGTTACTATAATATTTCGTCTTTTCACGTAAACATTTCAAATTGACTTCGATGTGTCCACATTCAACGATGTCTGCAGATTAGGACTACACCAACAACTGTGGGTTTTGACCTAAGTGTGATTTTCAGTTACAAATATTATCCTTAAACTGGACATGAGTAACTTGAATTCAGTTCACTGAAGACTCGCTATGAACGGCTCATTTGAATCATTGAGTAGTTCATACAATCGTAGATGAATCATTTGGCGTGATTTGCGAACCGATTACCCGGTTCATTAAAATAATCATTTCTTTCTTGAGGGGCACATCGTGATTTCTTTATTTCCAAATAAGGAGTAACGATATGCTTTATGTAATATAGCGGAGTAAAAAGATAAAAACGTCATTACTGTCCACCACTGCGAACAATAAACTGAATTATAAAGCGATCTATTTATATTTTCAAAGGTCGCCAAAAGCTTTATTAAGCTTACCGGATAACAAGCCACATAGCTACTAAATCTACCGCAGAATTCGTAACGGTAATTGTAAAAAAAAAACTTTAATTGTCGGCGGTGGCTAACGCTAGCTAAATTACTCATGCGTTAGCTTCACTTAACTGTCCTACTGGCGTCACGAGCAGTCACATGATTCTAACGTTACAGTTTAGTTACCATGAGAGCAAACATGTTTCAGTAAAACAACGTGACACTTTACAATTTAACTAAACTAACGCAGACAGCATTAGGATAATGTGATATACTGTACATACCTCTGACTGTCAATCGTGTTGTATGTGGAGTCGACCGTCATCGATGTGTCACACAGAGGTCTTCTCTTTAGCGCCCCCAGTGGACTTTCGTGTCTGAAAACTGTAGAAATATGTACCTGCTAGAACGTATTTAGTGGCGCTGCAGTGTGCAGAGGTACGTCTTACCCATGAGACCAGGTTGGGTGAAGCGGATATTTAAAGACCGTGCTGCTGCCAGTTTGGAAGAACCTTTGGTAGAGAGCTTTGTATTGAGAACCTTTGGTAGAGAGCTTTGTATTGAGAACCTTTGATAGAGACCTTTTTTATTGAGAACCTTTGGTAGAGAGCTTTGTATTGAGAACCTTTGGTAGAGAGCTTTGTATTGAGAACCTTTGGTAGAGACCTTTGTATTGAGAACCTTTGGTAGAGAGCTTTGTATTGAGAACCTTTGGTAGAGACCTTTGTATTGAGAACCTTTGGTAGAGACCTTTGTATTGAGAACCTTTGGTAGAGAGCTTTGTATTGAGAACCTTTGCTTATAGAAAACTGCTTGTAAGTTTTATTACATTGTTCTCATGTTCATCGTTCCTTGCTTTGGCTGTGGCCAAACCCGTTTCACTTGTGAATGTTGTGCTTGTGCTCCACAAAGGCGAAGGAGATAGGTGAGATGTCACGTGACGTACATTGTACACGTAGTGAATTTGTTGTATTAAAACACTAGTTAGGGATTTGTGCCACCCGCTGTATTTAAGTTTATTAGTTAGTGTAGTTAAGTTACGATGTCACGGACGTTGAAGTCTTTTCTTTTTAGTTTAGTATTAGAGGATAAATGTGTTAACTTTTTTTGCTTATATTACTTTTGTTTGTTTGGCACAATCCGTTTTCCCCTTTCTTTTCTTTGTGGTTGGGTTTTGTTCTTATATACATATATTGTCATTATATTTATTAAACTCGTATTCACTTTATTCAGTGGTCTTTCGTGTTTTCTCACTTCACTCCGTGTTATAAGAGATTTTTGTCGGAGGTGGTTACATATGTTCCGCTCCTAAAAACCCTAGACGTGTACGACTCATAGGAGGGTCGTAAGCCTAAGGGTTATGCCATGACTCCGCTGCAAGACAAGAATAAACATGACATGATAGCGGAATCATGACAGATATGGACACCGGTGAGGTTGGACTGGGCACGGGACACATACATTATATGAAGCAAAGATTTATGTTTTGACATCAACCTACCAGCTAATTTTCCTCATGATTCCTTTGTCCACGTCTATCATATTGACAGAAAAAGGCTTTTCTTTTTCGAAATGTCTGTCAGAATTGAAACATATCTGTCCAATAAAGGTTAAACAAAGGTGACATAATAATGTATAATAGGTATATATAATAATATATTTCGTATATTAAAGTGGCTATTATATATTAAATGAAATGTTCACTATATGTCCTTACACAAAAAACAGCAGTGATTGATCTGGTGTTATTGATATTATTAAATCTATGTGTGCATTAACTCAAAAAAAGCCTTATGCTGATGTGTTATTGTTATTAAGCGTTTCTTTTAAATAGACTAATCCATTCATTTAAATCAACATAAATAACACGTCTTACACATTAGAAGTCAGCCTAGTTATATTTTGGTACTATCACAACGTCTTTTGAACGTCTTATTGCAACGTGGAGATTACGTACATTTAACACATAAAACGTGAAGTTACGGTTCGGTCTGGGTTTTTTTCTGTTGTAAGTGATATTTACGATTTTAAAAAGCTGTAAAGAAAGCATATGTTTGGTTTGTGTTTGGCTAGTGTCTAATAATATAACTATTTTTATTTGTTTTGATTTATGTCAATATTAATTTATATTATTATTTTATTGTATAATAATTTCATTAAATAAACAATTTGTTGAATGGGCCCTGTACTGTAGTCTGACACATTTAAACAAACCGTATGGTACATTAACATCTAGCGGTTGAGCTTTATATCGGACTCTAAATTCATAATATTTATTCAAGTTCTTTTCTGTTCTCATGCGCAGTAAAGTTTGTTTATTTTATCAAGATGAAACAGTCTATAAAATAAATATTTTAAAAGATATTCAACACAATTTTCAACATTTAGCAATAATAATAGTAATTATCATAAAAAATGTTATAATTAAAGGTTTAAATTTAGCCTAGTTATATTTTTGTAGCCTACTATCACAATGTGTTTTGAACGTCTTATTGCAACGTGTGTTATTTAAACACCTAAATAAAACATTTCACAAAAGTTACCGTTTTCGGTGTAAACACTTCACTTTTTTTGACGTCTTAAAAACGTTTTATTTTGGTTGCATATTTTTTTTTATTTAGGGTGTGGACTGACGTGATGATCGAATCCCGAATGGAGAGAAAGTGAAACTAGAGGACGAAACGAGGCGGGATTTTGCGGCCATTTCTATTGTCAGATTTGAGCTCTATATCTGTATTAATATGTGTATTATGATCATACTGAATATGTCTGAAGGCTTCAGTTCTCGAGGACAATCTTTATGTGTCTGCAGTGAGTTTCTGTTGTTTACATTAGTCGTGTTTGTGTGAACACCTCGCGCAGCTCCTCGTGACTCTGTTTTATTCTTTTATATTCTCACAGGAATGCTGTTGTTGGTTGTTTTCAGTCTGATTCTCGTGGAGGCTTCAGGTAAGAAGAAGTAATGCTTCACAATGCTTTCTGTTTATAAAGAAACACGAGATCAATGACAATCTCTTTCTCTTCGGTGTTATTTACATGAACACATGAGACACACAGAGCGCGTGCTCACTCTCTCTCTCACTCTCTCTCTCTCTCACTCTCTCACTCTCTCTCTCACTCTCTCTCTCTCACTCTCTGGAGAAAGTTTTGCAGTCTTTTATTAATGATCGAACAGAATATTTTCCCCAGGTTGCTGTTGACACATATGCCTCTGTAATTGTTTGGCTCAAATTTGTCTCCTTGTTTAAAGATGGGTGTAATTAGGCCTTGATTCCAGGTGTCCGGAAAATATCCTACACTCAAAACTATGTTAAAGAATTTGGTTATCACCGTCTTGAATTTTTCATTGGTGTATTTAATAATTTCATTTAATATTCCATCAATGCCACATGCTTTGTTTGGTTTTAATTCATGCAATCGATCTGTGAGCTCATTTATTGTGATTGGGAAATCAAGAGGATTTTGATTATCTTTAATCTTATTTATTATAATTTACAATTTGCTTTTTATTTCATTTCGAGCAGAATTCATTTCTGTTGTTTTGTACAATGTTTCAAAGTGTGTCTTCCATATGTTCCCATTTTGGATGGCCAGTTCTTGTTGCCGTGTTTGATAGTTCTCTCGGCTGTTTTTTGTCCACTTGTAAGATGGTTGTAGACTTTGTAATTGTGAGGGTTGTGTGCATGTTTCAGTGGTTCAAGTTAACTTTAAATGTAATGTAACTTTTGTTCGTCAATTTATCATATTATTTCTGGAATGAACTAAAGGCAGGTGATGGTGGTTGTTTGTAATATATTTGTCTCCCTGTGTGTTAATAAAGTCTAGTTCATTTCCAGTTCTGGCATTTAAATCGCCACACAATATAACATTTCCTTTTGTCTGGAAAATGCAGATCTCATCTTGTAGGATGGAAAAGATTTCTTCGCTATAATAGGGAGATTCAGCCGGGGGTAAATATGTAGCACACAAGAATATGTGATGGTCAGTGGAGACGATCTCTTTATGGATTTTTAACCAAATGTAAAATTAACCAGTTTTTATAATTGTAATGGAGTCTATCAGTTCAGTCTTGTACCATATGATCATTCCTCCCGAGTCTCTTCCTTTAGTCACCCCCCTTAGTTTATTTGATGGTAAAACTATTTCTCTAAATCCAATAGAACAGCCAGTGGACAGATCTCTTACATTCCATGTTTCCTGTAAAATTATAATGTCAGAATTCTGAATTTCTTTTTTGAAGTCTGAATGATTACTCTTAATACCAAAAACAGAGGACTTAAGTCCTTGAATATTCCAACAGGAGATTTTTAAAGAGTATGAGCACATTAACTAATCCTGTAGGCTATTTCAGAAACAAGACAGACATTAGCTTCTTGAATTGACCGGTAATAATAAAAAATAAAATAAAAAATGTTGAGTATAATAAATACGTTTGATCATATACGGATATCAATGAAATATATATCACATAAATATTTACATTTTTCATTTAGGCCTACTAATATTTGATACTTTTTTCTTTCATTCACTAACCCATTAGATGAGAGCACAACAAAGTCAGCATGTGTTGTATGTTTTTGAGGTCTCTGGATGGGGATGAGGTGGACTCAGGTACCGTGCTGGTGTTGGAGTGAATCAGTGATCTGCTGACAGCTTCAGCGTAGCTCTGGGTGTCTGGATGCGGTTCACGTCCTTGTGAAGGAGAGGGGACTGCCGGTCTTGTTCTTTGGTGTCTTTCACGGGGAGGCCTGGAGTCTGTCCTGGGGTTTCTCTGGTCAGAAGTGAAGCGCTGAAGGGGCTCTGTGAGGAGTCTGTGTGGTCGCTGCGGTGTGGTTGAGCTGCGGTTCAGTGTCATGTCCTTCAGAGTCTTAGCAAAGATGGGTACAGCCTCTCTGTGGAGATGAACGTGATCGTAGAGGCTCCTCAGATTCAGAGTAGGGTGATGAGCCAGGTGAACGTTGGGCTTTAGAGCACAGTGTCTAGACACTCTTGCGTTGATATGCCTGATGGTGTCTGGGTGGAAATCGGATCGAGGTAACAGGGTGGAGAGGATCATTTTGGAGTTGGGGAAGATGGAGGATGCTTTCTCTATCACATTCATTAGAGCTGTGGCTACTCTGTCTTGCTGGGCTCTCAGGTCATTGGTGCCGGTGTGAATGATGATGTGAGTGGGGGAACCCAGTTGTTCTTCACACAAGAGCTCCAGGGCCTTCTGTGTGTTTGGACACCATATTTTCCTGACGTTTCTCCTCGGGAACAGTTTATTTTCATCAATAAATTTGCCATTGGAGTCCATCAGGAGTATAATCTGAGGCTGTGTTTGATTGTAGGAGTCAGATGGAGGAGGGCTGCTGGAGTCTGTGTCTGTTGTAGCTGGAGGAGAATTGGGTTGATGTTCTTCTGTTTGTGTCACCTGTTCCTTCAGGGCTGGCAGATGTTTTCTGTATAATTCTCTGTCTTCTCTTAACTCTTCCATCTCTTGTCTCATTTTACAAAGTTGATTGTTGTATTCTTCTCTGTGGTTTCTCAGTTCTTGAAGTTCTTCTTTTAGTTTTGCTATTTCTGAGCGGTTATTCTCTTCTTTGTCGGTGGGTTTGTTTTGTTGTATTCCTCCATGTATCTCGTCTCTCAGCTGAACGAGTTCCAGCTCCATCTCTCTGAATTTTTCCTTCATGTCACAGATGATGTTGTGAAGAAGAGAGATCTCCTCATTGTCGTCATTTCTAGATTGAAAGGTGAAGGTCTCTGCTGTCTGCTTCAGTGTTGATTGGTTGTTCTTATTCTGTTGAACTTTTTCTTTTATCTGAGGAAAGTCTTTTTCAAACTGTTGCAGATTTCCCTGAATCAATACCGTCCCATTTTTATACACGTTGGTTTTTGTCATGATCAAATCTGAATCCTCCTCTTTAATCTGTAGTTTCCATCCGTTGCTGATGCCCTTTCTGATGACTGTGGAGTAATGCTGTCTAATGGCTAAGTGCCAGGCTTCAGGGTCTTCTGTGTAAAATATGATGTTACTGACCTCTCCACTCTTGTATAGTCTGAGAACAGGGTTTCTGCTTCGTCCTTGAGGAGCTTTTCTTTATGCTTTTTCTTTAAGCTCTCATTTGTAGCATTAGATGGGTATGTTATAGGGACTGATTCTGTCATTCTTCAAATATTTTGACATTTGCTGACCGTTATCTGTTGATCTTTAAATATGCAACTGTCCACTGAATCTTAGCCGCTATATTGAAGATTAATTTGTCCAAACTAACCCCCTTTTAGACAATTTTCCTTCAAAATAATGTTTTGTTGATTGCAGATCTTTACTCACATTGAAATGTCTTATTTTCTTCCCTTTTTGCAGGTCGTTGTAGGAATTGTTTTAAGCTCTTTTCAGCCAGTTGTCTTCTGCTGGTTTTCTTTGTTATTTTAACTCTTCTTTCATCAAATAAATGTTGAAGATAGTTTTCTTATCTTGAATTTGTCAAAACTGAATGTCTGTCTTAGTTCAAAATAACATTAAAAAGTAAAATAATCAGGAGCTCATCTTCCTGCTGCAGCTCAACTCTCTCTCTCTCTCTCTCTCTCTCTCACTCTCTTTTTATCTATCTCAATCTCTCTCTCTCTCTCTCACTCTCTTTTTATCTCTCTCTCTCTCTCTCTCTCTCTGTCTCTCTCTCTCTCTCTCTCTCTCACTCTCTTTTTCTCTCTCTCTCTCTCTCTCTCTCTCTCTCTCTCTCTCACTCTCTTTTTATCTCTCTCTCTCTCTCTCTCTCTCACTCTCTTTTTATCTCTCTCAATCTCTCTCTCTCTCTCTCTTTTTATCTCTCTCTCTCTCTCTCTCTCTCACTCTCTTTTTATCTCTCTCAATCTCTCTCAATCTCTCTCTCTCTCTCTCTCTCTCTCTCACTCTCTTTTTATCTCTCTCAATCTCTCTCTCACTCTCTTTTTATCTCTCTCTCTCTCTCTCTCTCTCTCTCTGTCTCTCTCTCTCTCTCTCTCTCTCTCTCTCTCTCTCTCTCTCTCTCTCTGTCTCTCTCTGTCGGAGTGCATGCTGGGAGTGAGTGAAGCGTTGCGAGCTGAGTGTGAGCGCGATTCGTGCTTGTTTTTCTTTTTCCTCTTTCTTTCTTTTCTTTCTTTTTTTGTTTTGGTAGGTTTAGGTTTTTTATTTTGGTTTGTAGGGGGTGGGTGTTTTTGGGTGTGTGAGGAACATGGCGGTTCCAGGTGCACAGGGTTTGAGTTCACTTACACGTCGTCATGGAGTAAAAGTGGCGTCTACAGTGAGTGTTGAGAGTTGTTGTTTGGCTGTGGGGGAAGTTGTGGGACATGAGAATATAATGTCTGCCTCTAGGATGAACAGCGCTATTGTCATCTTTTTTAATACAATAGAAAAAGCAAACGAAATAGTTCAGACGGGAATTAGTATCGACGGTGTTCTCACGCCCGTTTTGCCAATTTCGTTACCGTCTAAAAGAGTCACACTCTCGAATGTCCCGCCGTTTATTAGTGATGTTGTTTTAACACAAGCACTATCTCGCTATGGAAGATTGGTCTCCTCGATTAAAAAAATTCCAATTGGCCGCGTTTCTCCTTTACTGAAACATGTTGTGTCTTTTAGACGTTCCGTTTACATGGTTGTAAACAACGACGCTGATCTAGACCTTAAGCTGAATTTCCGAGTGGATGATTTTGATTATGTGGTTTTCATCACCACGGATAAGATCAAATGCTTCGGCTGTGGTAAAGTCGGCCACTTGATCCGAGCTTGTCCTAGCAAACAAGTGGAAGACAACATTCGTTCAGCTGACGCGGAAGGTGCAGCTAACGTTACTGATCAGCCGGCCGGTGAGACCGGTAAAGCCGGTGAGGCCGAGGCCGGTAATGCCGCCGAGGCCGGTAAAGCCGGTGAGGCCGAGGACGGTAATGCCGCCGAGGCCGGTAAAGCCGGTGAGGCCGAGGCGGAATCAGCGGTGGCGGAATCAGCGGTGACGCGTGCGAGCAATCCTGATGGAGCTCAAAGCGCTGGGACGTCGAAGGATACTTTGGTTTCAGTGGAGGAGGAAATCGAAAGTGAAACAAATGTTGAAACCGAGGAAGACAAAGGTGAGTCAAGCGATACAAGAGTTTTGGAAGTTGTTATGGGGGATGTTCGGGAGGTTGACGGTAGGCCTAATGAAAGTGTTTCAGAACAAACGGTGTTTAAAGTGCCATTAAAAAGGAAGAAGACAGATAAAGCTCACGAGTATAGACAACAAAAGAAAATAGACCTTGAAGATGTTACTGGTCAGATTGATTCAGAGAGTGACAGTGAGTCTGACTCGAGTGTTACTTTGTCACAAAGCGAGTTTTCCAGCCGCAACTACGATGTAGATGATATTAAACTGTTCCTTCAGTCAACTAAGAATAAGAGGGGGGTTTTAGTCAATGAGTACTTCCCAGATGTAGGACAGTTTGTGGAAAAAGCAAAGAATTTTATGACTGAAAGCTTTTTTTCAAACAAGGAGGTGTATCGTTTAAAGAAAATAGTGCGGAAACTCAACGTGAATTTAAATGATGGCAGTGAGAAAGTTTAAATCCATGATTATGAATCATAGTTTGATTTTATTTTTGTTTTTTAGCATGATTGAAGTGTGTATTGCATCATTGAATGTGAATG
Organism: Triplophysa dalaica; assembly: GCF_015846415.1. Lineage (NCBI taxonomy): Eukaryota > Metazoa > Chordata > Actinopteri > Cypriniformes > Nemacheilidae > Triplophysa > Triplophysa dalaica. Next base: position 692,506 of record NC_079542.1, read on the forward strand.
GTGCTAGAAATGGCAAAAAAAGAGCTGAATTGTTTGAAGTTATTAAACAGAAAAAAATAGATGTTACTTTTATTCAAGAGACACACAGTGATGTTGGAAATGCTGCTGATTGGATGCAGGAGTGGGATGGCATTTCTGTCCTTAGTCATAATACCACACTTAGTGGTGGAGTGGGTATATTGTTCACTAAGAGTTTTAGTCCTGTCTCTTATCAAGTTGATGAGATTGTGAAAGGAAGATTGTTAAAAATAAGAGCTATTTTTGAAAAATATGCCTTTGTTTTTGTTTGTGTTTATGCTCCAACGTCAGCAATGGAAAGATTGGTGTTTTTAGATGCACTCAGTTCAACTTTGCAAGGATGCAGTACTGAAGATTATTTATTTTTAGGAGGAGGGTTTTAATTGTACTGAAGAAAATATCGACAGAAATCACATTGAGCCTCATATGCCTTCACGTGAACGTCTTACTAAGATGGTAAAAATAAATGATCTTTGTGATATTTGGAGGCATTTTCATGACGGTCAGAGACAGTATACATGGGCTCATACTCGTGACAATGTTATATCTCTTGCCAGGTTAGATCGTTTTTATGGTTTCAAACATCAGTTGGGTATTTTTAAAAGTTGTGTCATTTCACCGGTCAGTTTTTCTGATCATCATATGGTGTTGGGGTTTTTCTTCTTAAATCAAATTAAACCACACAGTGCATACTGGCACTTCAATACTAATTTATTGTGTAGTAAGGATTTTAAGGATGTATTTAAAGTATTTTGGGAAGAGTTTAAAAAGACACAAGATTCATTTAAAGACCTACAGCAATGGTGGGATTTTGGAAAGGTCCAAATAAAACAGTTTTGCCAACAGTACACTCGAAATGTCACCAAAGAATTAAATAGTTCTATGAAAGCCTTGGAGACAGAAATAATTAAATTACAGATTTTAGCTGATTCAAAAAGTAATCAAAGTTATACAGAGATGATCTCAAACAAGAAAACCCAGCTAGCTGACCTTCTGGGGGTGAAAACACAAGGAGCTCTGGTTCGTTCTCGGTTTTTAAGTATTGACCAGATGGATGTACCATCAAAATATTTTTTTAGCCTTGAAAAGAAAAATGGGCAAAAACGTTTTTTGCACGCTTTACGCTCTGAGGCAGGAGTGATTTTATCTAGTCATGCAGAAATACGAACAAGAGCTTGTGGGTTTTATGAAAATTTGTACAAGAATGAGTTGGGAACAGGATGGGATACTGAAAGCGTTTTTTTTAAAGGATTGACCCAAGTGTCAGATGGTGCCAATGCAGAGCTCTCAGGAGCTTTAAGCCTGGGGGAGTTGCATAATGCCCTTCAAGGCATGCATTCTGGGAAAGTGCCAGGTATTGACGGTCTTCCTGTTGAATTTTATAATTTCTTTTGGACAGAGGTAGGGGAGGACCTTTTGCGGGTGCTTAATGATAGTTTGGGCTCAGGTAAGTTGCCTTTGAGTAGCCGTAGAGCGGTCATCACTCTCCTCCCCAAAAAAGGAGATCTTTTAGAAATTAAGAATTGGCGTCCTGTCTCGCTCCTTTGTTTTGATTATAAAATACTCTCAAAGGCTTTAGCTAATAGGTTAGCTAAAATTATTGATCAGGTGGTACATCCAGACCAGACTTATTGTGTCCCTGGTAGGTCCATTTTTGACAATATCACCCTTATTAGGGATATTTTTCATGTCTCCAAGTTGCTCAACATTAATATTGGAATTATTTCTTTAGATCAAGAAAAAGCGTTTGATAGGGTCGAACACCTTTATTTGTGGAGAACTTTAAAAGCTTTTGGTTTCTGCCAGGATTTCATTGATAAAGTGAAAGTGCTCTATGGTGACGTTGAGAGTGTGCTTAAGATAAACGGTGGCTTATGCACTCCTTTTAAGTTCTGTAGGGGTATTAGACAGGGCTGTTCGTTGTCTGGAATGTTATATGCACTTGCCATAGAACCTATGTTGCAACAATTAAGAGAACATATTTGTGGTTTGAATATACCCATTTGTAGAAACAGCATTTCTTTGTCTGCTTATGCTGATGATGTGGTAGTTTTGATTAATGGACAAAATGATGTACAGGTTTTAATGAATGTTTTAGAAGATTTTAGAGTTTTGTCATCAGCAAAAGTTAACTGGAACAAGAGTGAAGCACTTTTAATTGGATATTGGCCAAAAGTGAAACCAAGCCTTCCTGATGGTTTAACCTGGGGAACAGGAGGTTTTAAGTATTTAGGAGTATATTTGGGAGAGGAAATGTCCATTCAGAAAAATTGCGAAGGGGTTGTTGATAAGGTGAAAGGCAGGCTTGACAAATGGAAATGGTTAATACCAAAGTTGTCATATAAAGGGAGGACATTAATTGTGAATAATTTAGCAGCTTCCTGCCTTTGGCATAGGTTAGCATGTTTGGATCCTCCTGCACAATTTCTAACAAAAATTCAAGGGATTTTGGTTGATTTTTTTTGGGATAAATTACACTGGGTCCCTCAGAGTGTGTTGCATTTATCTAAAGAGGAGGGTGGCCATGGTTTGATACATTTGAAAAGTAGAATAGCAGCTTTTCGTCTGCAATTTTTACAAAAATTTCTGTATAAATCATCAGTGAATGGGTGGCGAGCTGTTACATGCGCCATTTTACACAGAACTGAAGGTCTGGGGTTGGACAAATCTTTGTTTTTAATGGACCCCTGTAAAGTGAATGTGAATGGACTGCCAGTGTTTTGGAAAAAGTTTGGAGTCTTTTTGAATCACAGAGAAAGGAGACCACACCTTCTCTTCATTGGCTTCTGGAGGAGCCGCTAATAAACGGAGCTCGTTTCGATTTATCAAATGAGAGTTGCTCCTTTCATGGACTTAAGGTGCTTTTGCAGAAATCACAGATCTTCACGTTTGGACGTTTAATTCATGTAGCTGGACTGGATTTTGAAAGAACAGAAGAAGTGGCTTTTTGTCTGAAGGTCAGGTCTGTGCGGACTGTTGAACAGATGCTGAAGAACTGGAAATCTTTGGTCAGTAATGAAGAAAAAGACTTACTGATGGACAGTCATGGAGGAGTAAGCACTCCTAGTACAGAAGACTCTTTTCCTGGTGTTACCATGTTGCCTAAATTGGATGGTTGTAGTGGGCCTTTTTTAGATGCTGAAATACCTCTGTGTTTAGACTTGTGTACAGCACCTGGCAAAGCTTTTTATAAAATGTCTGTAAAAGTTTTTAATAAAAAGGTACTAAATGATAAAGTTGACACACCATGGCGCAGAGTATTGGGTGTTGAAGAAAGTGTGAAACCTGAGTGGAGGTCACTTTATAAGCCACCGTTATCTAAAAGGGCAGGGGATCTACAGTGGAGGCTTCTTCACTGTGCCATTGCTGTTAATGCTTTTATTTCAGTTCTTAATCCTGAAGTTATTGCTGATTGTCCTTTCTGCTCAAAAAGAGAAACTATTTTTCATGCTTTTATGGAATGTGACAGACTGAAACCTTTATTTTCGATTTTGGAAAATGTTTTTATTTCTTTTAGTGAATTGTTTTCCATGAGGATCTTTATTTTTGGTTTTAAATTTGTTCGAAGTAGAATGTTTACTTGTCAGCTTTTGAATTTTGTTTTAGGACAGGCAAAACTGGCCATTCACATGAGCAGAAAAAATATGGTTGAAAGATTGTCTGGTGAAGATGTTGTAATACTGTTTTTAAATCTAATGAAATCACGAATATTGATAGATTTTTGTTTTTATAAGTCTACAAAGGATCTATTGACGTTTGAAATGAAATGGTGTGGTAATGGAGCGTTGTGCTCTGTTGTTGAAGAGGAATTAGTTTTTTCATTGTAACTTATTGTGATTTAAGATTCTGTAATTTGCTGAAAAGTGTTTAATGAAGAGTGATATATAGGAATAAAAGTCAATTTTAAAATCAAAAAAAAAAAAAAATCTCTCTCACTCTCTTTTTATCTCTCTCTCTCTCTCTCTCTCTCTCTCTCTCTCTCTCTCACTCTCTTTTTATCTCTCTCTCTCTCTCTCTCTCTCTCTCTCTCTCACTCTCTTTTTATCTCTCTCAATCTCTCTCAATCTCTCTCTCTCACTCTCTTTTTATCTCTCTCTCTCTCTCTCTCTCTCTCTCTCTCTCTCTCTCTCTCACTCTCTTTTTATCTCTCTCAATCTCTCTCAATCTCTCTCTCTCTCTCTGTCTCTCTCTCTGTCTCTCTCTCTCTCTCTCTCTCTCTCTCTCTCTCTGTCTCTCTCTCTTTCTCTCTCTCTCTCTCATTTCCGGTGCGAGTGTTGAGCGTGAGTGAACGGAGTAGCGTTAGCGCGGTGCAGAGTGGTGTGAGTGGATCTTGATTACTTTCCTTTATTTCCTATTAATTCTGTCTCTGATCTTAGCGTTGTGTTTTCTGGGGCCGCGTGCTGTCCATTTTTGGAAGTATGACGGCCCAGCGAGTGCAAGGTTTGTCCAAACTCACGCGGCGTCACGCAGTTAAGGTGGCGACTGCAGTGAGTGTGGAAGATTGTTGTTTAGCTGTGGGAGAAGTAGTGGGGCACTCAGCGATCTTATCTGCGTCGAGAATGAACAATGCAATGGTGTTTTTTCTGGAAAGTGAAGATAAAGCGATTGATTTGGTAGAAAGAGGGATTGTAATAGAAGGGGAGTTCGTGTCCGTTCTCCCGCTTTCTTTACCTGCAAAAAAAGTAACTTTATCAAATGTGCCACCTTTTGTGAGCGATGAGATTCTATCGCAAGCTTTGTCACGTTATGGAAAACTGGCGTCACCAATAAAAAAGATGCCAATCAGTAGCAAATCACCTTTATTGAAACATATAGTTTCCTTTAGGCGTTTTGTCTATATGGTAATTCCAGAGGACGTGGATTTAGATTTGACACTTAATTTCCGGATTGATGATTTCAGCTACACGATTTTTGTTACCACTGGGAAGGGTAAATGCTTTGGATGCGGAAAAACGGGACATTTGATAAGAAATTGTCCCGATAAAAGTATGGAGGAGAAGGAGAGTGGAAAAAATAGTGTAAATGATGATGTGGTGCAGGATGAAGTGGTAGCGCAGGAAACAGTTTCGACTGTCATAGAGGCAAATGACGACATTCAGCAGGAGATTGAGTCTGTTCCGGTCTCATCTCGAACGGGGCTAATTGATCCAATTCTTAAGGAAATCGGAAATGATTCTAGTGATTCATTGAGTATGGTTTCTTCATCAGATAAACAAAAAGAGATGACAAATGATGAAATATCTAAAGTGTCTGTAAATGAAACTGGTGAGGAGGCACAGTTAGAAGTGGGCCAAGAGGAGCAGTTTTTCAAAGTTCCGGTTAAGAGAAAAATACAAAACAAACCGTTGGATGCAAAAATAAGTAAAATTGCTGAGTCACAACATTATGAAATGCAAGAAACAGAGAGTGACAGTGACTCTTCAGAATGTAGTTTGGGTCTCTCACAAAGTGAAGTTATAGAACGTAGTTATGAACTTGAAGACTTTAGACTTTTTCTTAAGACATCAAAAAACAAGAGAGGAATGAAGGTGCAAGATTATTTTCCTGATCTGAGGCAATTTGTTGATAAGGCAAAAATTTTGATGGCAAGGGATTGCTTTGTCAACAAGGAAGTTTATAGATTAAGAAAGATTGTGGGAAAGGTCAATAGTGCCTTAAAAAATGATGCTGTTTGATATGGAAACAAGCTATTGTCATAGGAAGTGTATTTTCTTTCTTTTTTTATTTATAATGAATGAAGTGCATTTTGCTACTATGAATGTTAATGGCGCAAGGAATTTTAAAAAAAGAGCCCAAATATTTGAGGAAATAGAACAGAAAAATATAGATATTGCTTTTTTACAAGAGACGCATAGTAGTTTGGATAATGTTGTTGATTGGATGAAAGAATTTAACGGGTTGTCTGTTTTAAGTCATAATTCTACTTTGAGTGGCGGAGTTGCCATTTTGTTTGGTAGGAATTTTAAACCACATTCATATGATGTAAATGAAGTTATAAAAGGTAGACTTTTAAAAGTCAGAGCTATTTATGAAAAATTTGTTTTTGTTTTTATTTGCATCTATGCTCCAACTGCACCGGTAGAAAGATTAGTGTTTCTAGACACCCTTGGCTCAACCTTACAAAATTGTTGTACTGAAGAGTTTTTGTTTGTAGGGGGTGATTTTAACTGCACTGAACTTGATATCGACAGGAATCATGTTGAACCTCATATGGCTTCACGTAAATGTTTAAACCACTTAATTAGAAAATATGACTTATGTGATGTTTGGAGAACTATGAATGGAAATGAGAGACAGTATACTTGGGCTCATAGAAATGATAATCATTTATCTTTAGCGAGACTAGACAGGTTCTATGTTTTTAAGCACAATTTGAATATGTTTAGTAAATGTGATGTTATACCTTTACCATTTACTGATCATAATATGGTGAAATGTTCATTTATTTTAAATTCAGTGAAACCTAAAAGTGCTTATTGGCATTTCAATACACATCTGCTTAATGATAAGTTTTTTAGGGAGTCCTTTACGTTCTTTTGGAAAGGTTTTAAGGAGAAAAAGTCATATTTTAAATCCATACAGCAATGGTGGGATTATGGAAAGGTACAAATAAAACAATTTACACAGCAATACACTCTAAATGTCACAAAAGAATTATCTCGGTCAGTAAAAGAGTTAGAAAAACAAATAATGGAGTTGCAGAAATTGACGGAGACTTCAGGTGATATCAAGTTTTTGGAAGACTTATTAAGGAAGAAAGCTGAATTTAAAGACCTGCTAGATCATAAAGCACAAGGGGCTTTGGTACGGGCAAAATTTTTGAATATTGATCAGATGGATACACCTTCTAAATATTTCTTTGGTCATGAAAGGAAAAATGGACAAAAACGTACACTTCATGCTTTACGTTCTGAGGATGGAATTTTGCTTTCAAATCCTAAGGAGATTCGTAAAGTGGCAAGTCAGTTTTATCTGTCCCTGTATAGAAGTGAGCTAGAGCTAGTAGATGGGGGAACAAATGGTTTCCTACAAGATCTACCAAAAATATCAGAGGATTCTAACAAAGAACTAGAAAGGGCCCTAACCCTAGGAGAACTTCATAATGCGCTCCAGGGTATGAAGTCTGGAAAAAACTCCGGGTATGGATGGGATTCCGGTTGATTTTTTTAAATCATTTTGGCATGAGATAGGAGTTGACCTGCTGGAGGTGTTCAATGACAGCATACAGAAGGGTGAGTTGCCTTTGAGCTGCCGAAGAGCAGTAGTTACCCTTCTCCCGAAAAAAGGAGATCTTACTGAGATCAAAAATTGGAGGCCGGTCTCACTTTTATGCTGTGACAGTAAAGTATTTTCGAAAACATTGGCAATTAGATTGGCTAAGGTAATGGGACAGGTGGTCCATCCAGATCAATCTTATTGTATGCCTGGCAGATCGATATTTGATAACATCTCCTTAATTAGAGATGTTATACAGGCTTCCAGAGTACTTGATGTTAAATGCGGTTTGTTGTCATTGGATCAAGAGAAAGCATTTGATCGGGTGGAGCACTCCTATTTGTGGAATACTTTGGAAGCTTTTGGATTCCCAAAAAAATTCCTACGTATGGTAAAAATTCTTTATAGTGACATTGAGAGTTTAATTAAAATTAATGGTGGTTTATGCGCTCCATTCAAGGTTAAAAGAGGAATTAGACAGGGCTGTGCATTATCAGGAATGTTGTATTCACTTGCTATCGAACCTCTACTCCAAAAGATTAGAAAACGTCTGGAGGGTTTGAGAGCACCATTTTGTGATTTCAATTTTTGTTTATCAGCATATGCCGATGACGTTGTAATAATAATAAACAAACAAGATGATGTAAATGTTGTAGTAAAGATAATAGAGGAATTTGGAAAATGGTCCTCAGCAAGGGTTAATTGGAGAAAAAGTGAGGCTTTGCTATTAGGAGTTTGGAATGATGTAAAACCAACTCTGCCTGAAGGTTTAGTTTGGAGTAGAGGGGGTATAAAATACCTTGGAGTGTTTTTGGGGGATGACAGTGTTGTACAAAAAAATTGGGATGGAATGTTACAAAAAGTAAGAGGTCGTTTAGACAAATGGAAATGGCTTTTACCAAATTTGTCTTACAGGGGAAGAACACTTATTGTCAATAATCTGGTTGCTTCACTTTTATGGCACAGACTGGCATGTACTGACCCTCCTGCAAGGATGTTGGCTGAAATTCAAGCAATCTTTGTAAATTTCTTTTGGGACAAACATCACTGGATACCACAGAGTATTTTGTATCTACCAAGGGAAGAAGGTGGCCAAGGTCTAATTCATCTGCAAAGTAGAATTGCAACATTCCGCTTGAATTTTCTACAAAGACTCTTAGATGGACCAATGAATGTAAGCTGGAAAGCTATCAGCTGTGCTCTATTACGAACTGTTGGAGGGTTTGAATTGGACAGATCTCTTTTTTTGATGGACCCCAAAAGTTTGAATCTCTCACAACTGTCTCCTTTTTATAAAAATCTTTTTAAAGTATGGGACTTGTTTCATATTCAGAAAACTGAGAATTTCTATTCTAGTTACTGGCTGTTGAAGGAACCTTTGATTTGTCAGGCAAGACTGGACATTGCATCTATGTTTTCACCGGGATTCAGCAAAGCTCTACAAACAGCAGGAATTTTTGTTTTAAGCCAGCTACTGTCTCTAACTGGACCTCATTTTAAGGAGACAGGAGCTGTTGCGGAAAGACTGGGATTTCGATCTATTCGTACAATTAATCGCTATTTAGCTAGGTTAATGGAAGCACTTACAAGTGAAGAAAAATTGATTTTAGAAGATTTTTTCTTGGGGAATAATATCCCTGATAGTAAGGATGGTTTTCCTTGTTTAATAATTCAACCAAAACTTGAGGAATGTGAAGGGTTGTTTCTAAAACAAGGACAATCCCTTTCTGTTGATTTCTTGGCCTGTACAGGAAAAGTTTTGTATAAAATGTGTGTTCTTGTTTTTAATAAGAAAATGCTTGATAAGAAGACGGATACCCCATGGCGTTCAGTTTTTAAATTGTGTGATAATGTGAAACCTGAATGGAGAGTGTTATATAAACCACCATTATCAAAAAGAACAGGGGACCTGCAGTGGAGAATTTTACATGGAGCCATTGCAGTTAATGTTTTTATTTCTGTTTTAAATCCTAATAATAGTTCTGATTGCCCGTTTTGCTCTCAAAGAGAAACGTTTTTTCATGCGTTTATGGACTGCTCTAGACTTTGTACGTTATTTGTCTTGATCCAAGAATTGTGTTTCAAATTTAAAGAGAAATTTGATCTCCAGACGTTTATTCTTGGTTTTAAATATCTGAAGGAAGAACGTATTAAATTTCAATTATTGAATTTTATTTTTGGTCAAGCTAAATTGGCAATTTACATGAGCAGGAAAAGTAAAATAGAGCAAGGGGGTAACGGTGATGTAATTGTTGTTTTTGGGGCTTTACTCAAAGCAAGAATAATGATTGACTTTAAGTTTTACAATGACATGAATGATCGATCAACGTTTGAAATGAAATGGTGCAGTAATGAAGTGTTATGTACAATAATTGAAGATGAATTAATTTTTTGTTTTTGATTTATAATTTAAAAAAAAAAAAAAAAAAAAAAAAAAAAAAAAACTTATATATATATATATATATATATATACATGAATTGTGAATTGTGAAAATAGAGTTCTATATGTTTTGCCTTTGAAAAATTATCTGGTATTAAAGGATTTTCAAAATTCAAAATTCTCTGTCTCTCTCTCTCTCTCTCTCTCTCTGTCTCTCTCTCTGTCTCTCTCTCTGTCTCTCTCTCTCTCTCTCTCTATGTCTCTCTCTCTCTCTGTCTCTCTCTCTCTCTCTCTGTCTCTCTCTCTCTCTGTCTCTCTCTCTGTCTCTCTCTCTGTCTCTCTCTCTCTCTCTCTGTCTCTCAAGATTCAAGATTCAAAGGAGCTTTATTGGCATGATAAAAGAAAATTTACATTGCCAAAGCACAAGATTAAATATAAACATGCAGAAATACAGATTAAGATAAAAAATAAGATAGAATAAAATTAAAAGTCTATAAGTAAAAATCTATATATATATACATCTCAATATAAACAGAAAAAGAGTTTTAATTAAAGTTCTCAATGAGGGTGACAGTGTCAGTTTGTGTGTGTTGTCCTGTCAGTGTTGTGTTGTGTTGTGCTGGTTGTTCTTTGGTCGTGGCAGGACTTGACATATCTTGCAGCAGGTTTGAGCTTCTTGACTTTTCTCCCAGTATGTATGAGATCTTGTCCTTTTGTTGAAACTGGTCAAAGTCTTTGTGTAAGTTTGTAAACTGGGGGAAGAATGTTTCTCTGATGTGTGTGTAGTTGGGACAGGAGAGGAGAAAGTGCAGCTCTGTTTCCACTTGATTGTGTGTGCAGTGTGGACACAGTCGCTCTTCTCTCGGTGTCCATGTGTGTCTGTGTCTGCCCGTCTCTACAGTGAGCTGGTGATCACTGAGTCTGTACATGCTCAACACTTTTCTTAGTTTAGGGTCTGATACGCTTGTGAGGTATTCTGACACTTTATATTCTCTCTTTAGTGACCGATAGCATTCCACTTTACTTTGCTGAGCTGTTGCTTCTGTCCAGTGTTGGAGATATTTCTCTTTTTGTCTTTTCATCATTTGGTTTAGTCTGGCTGGGGTTTGGGGTTGACTTGGGCATGTTTGGGGTTGTAGAGTTAGTTGTGAGATCAGTTGGATGAAGGGGTTTCTCTCTGGGCTCAGCTCTTGATGACTTAAGGCTTTGTGATGGAGTGTGTCTGTGTCGCTGTTCTTAAGGTGTGTGTAGAATTTTAAAGCTCTTTTTTGTATTTTAATGATTAGAGGATACAGTCCTAATTCTGCTCTGCAGGCGTTGTTTGGAGTTTTTCTCTGTACCCGTAGAATGTTTTTACACATTTCTGTTTGCAGAATCTCTATTGGGTGTTTGTCCCATCTGCTGAACTCTTGGTTGGCGAGAGGACCCCAAACCTCACTTCCATACAGCGCGATTGGTTCTATAATTGATTGTATTATTTTCAGCCAGATTACGGTTGGGATGTCAATTTTAATATTCTTTTTTATTGCGTAAAAGGCTCTTCGTGCCTTGTCTCTCAGGTCGTTCACAGCCTTGTTTAAGTTTCCGGTGTTACTAATGTTTATACCAAGATATGTGTAGTTCTTGGTGTGTTCTAGGGGCACGTTGTTTAGTTTGAAACGGTGATGTTGATTTTGGCTACTGGGCTTTTTTTGGAATATCATGACTCGAGTCTTCTTAAGGTTAACCGATAGGGCCCATGTTTGGCAGAAAGTGTGCAGGGTGTCCAGATGTTGCTGTAGACCTTCTTTTGTGGGTGACAGCAGCACCAGATCGTCTGCAAACAGGAGACATTTCACTTCGGTGTCTTGTAAGGTCGGACCGGGTGCTGGTGACTGTTCTTGAGCTCCAGCTAATTCATTGATGTAAATGTTAAATAGTGTAGGACTTAGACTACAGCCCTGTCTCACTCCACGACTCTGGGAGAGAAAGTCTGTGTGCTTGTTGCCAATTTTAACTCCAAATGTGTTATTGGTGTACATTGATTTGATGATGTCGTAGGTTTTTCCTCCGATGCCGCATTGAATCAACTGAAGAAAAAGTCCCTCATGCCAGATTGAGTCAAAAGCTTTTTTGAAGTTAACAAAGCATGAGTAGAGCTTTCTTTTATTTTGGTTCGTTTCTTTGTCAATTAAGGTACGAAGAGTGTATATATGATCAGATGTGCGGTATTTGGGTTGGAAACCAATTTGGCATTTTCTCAGGATGTTTTGGTTGTTTAGATATTGGAGAAGTCTGCTGTTAAGAATGTTACAGAGGAGTTTACCTAGATTACTGTTTACACATATTCCGCGGTAATTATTAGGGTCGAATTTGTCTCCACTTTTATGGATTGGAGTTATGAGACCTTGGTTCCAGACTGTGGGAAATATACCTGTACTAAAGATGATATTAAACAGTTTGAGGATGGCGAGTGTAAGTTTTTGGTCTGCGTGTTTAATCATCTCGTTTAGGATACCGTCAATACCACTTGCTTTTTGGGATTTAAGTTTTGGTATATTTTGTTCTAGCTCAGTGAGTGTAATTGGATAGTCTAAAGGGTTTTGGTAATCTTTAATTGTTGACTCCAGAGTGCATAGTTTGTTGTGTAGGTTAGTTTGTTCATGGTTCTTGGTTATTTTACTAAAGAGGTTTGAGAAGTGCTTTATCCATACGTCTCCGTTCTGAATGGGAAGATCTTCATGGTGGGGTTTGTTAAGTGTGTTCCAATGTTCCCAGAAGCGATTTGTTTCTAGAGATTGTTCAATTGCTTTTAACTGGTTTTGTGTATCTTGTTTCTTTTTCTTCCTTAGTGTTTCCTTATATTGTTTAACTTTTTCATGGTAGAGTTGGCGTGTGTTTACATTGTCAGCATCTCTGTGTTTCTGATTTGATAGAATTCTTACTTCTTTTCTAAGGTTTTTACACTCCTTATCAAACCATTTCTCATTTACAGGCTTTTTGTTTGGTTTTGTGTTAGTGGGTTTTAGGTTAGATAGCGTTGCAGATATTGTAAAAATTTGGTTAATCCTGTCTACTGCTAAATCTACACCTTCATTATTGTGTGGAAATGGGGTATCGAGGAATTTATTCAGTAGGTTTGAATTTTAGGTTCACGAGTTATGCTTTTGTATGTCTCTTCACAGTTTTGTTTCCACCTGAAAGTTTGTTTTAGGGTATGGAGGTGAGTTTGTTTTGATGCCTCTGTGTTAGGTTTGGATCTATTGAGGTAGAGAGTGATTTTACTGTGATCTGACAATGGGGATGGTGGGCTGACTGTGAACGCTCTGAGGGAGTTATGATTCAGATCCGTGATGAAATAGTCTACCGTACTGTTACCCAGCTTAGAACTATAGGTGTACCTACCGTATGAATCTCCTCGTAGTCGTCCATTGACCATGTACAGACCCAGTGTGCGACAAAGATGGAGAAGTTTTAATCCATTTTTGTTTGTTGTTTTATCGTAGTTCAGTCTTTGTGTGTGTGTAGGTATGGAAAGGGCATCTCCTCCTGGAATGTGTTTGTCTCCCTTGGTGTGAACTGAGTCTGATTCTTCGCCTGTCCTGGCATTTAGGTCACCGCAGTTTAGAACATTGCCCTGTGACTGGAAGAAGTTGATCACCTCTTCCAGGATCGTGAAACTGTCCTCATTGAAGTAGGGTGACTCTGCTGGAGGGATGTAGGTTGCACACAGGAAGATATTCTTATCTGTTGAAGTGATGGTCTTGTTGATTTCTATCCATGTGTAAAACTGGCAAGTTTTAGTCATTTTTATTCCGTGGGCGTATTCGGACTTATGCCAGATCAGCATTCCGCCTGAGTCTCTTCCCTGTGTGACGCCAGGCAGTTTGACGGATGGAATGATGAATTCTCTGTAGTTTGTAGGGTGACCAGTGGGTCCGTCTCCTCTACTCCATGTCTCCTGTAGGATGAGGATGTCTGAGTTTTTTGTTTCAGAGCTGAAGTCTATGTTTTTGCTTTTCAGTCCAAAAGCAGATGACCTCAGGCCTTGAATATTCCAACATGATATTGTAAATGATTTGTTATCCATAAGGTATTTATTTATTGCAGATTTTGTCTTAACACAGTAGGTTTGAGCAGATCAGGTTCAGCATCTGATGGATGTCTTTTAGCTCGGCTGTTGGAGCTTGTGCAGATGTCGGTGTGGAGTTTCTGCTCACTGTCTGGGCATAGCTTAGGCTGCTGGAGTTCTGTTGCATATGCCGGGTGGGGGGTGTAGGCAGCAGGGGTGGTGCTCTGGTCTGTTGGCTGTTGTTTTGGCAGGAAAGGGTTCCCAGTCTTTGGCTGTTTTTTGTAGGTGCGCTGTGGTTCATCCATGGTCTGGGTAGGTGCTGCCTTGCTCTGTTGCTCCTATGAGGGTTGTTGGTGCTGCGGTTTAGAGCAACATCTTTTAATTTCTTTGCAAAGATGAAAGAAAATCTCTCTCTCTCTCTCTCTCTCTCTGTCTCTCTCTCTCTGTCTCTGTCTGTCTCTCTCTCTCTTTCTCTCTCTATCTCTCTCTTTAAATTCAAATGAGCTATGTTGGCATTACTGTGAACAAACAGAAATATTGCCAATTTGTAGTCGGTTCTTATATTCCAGAAGCAAGTTAATTTGTTTACGTCATTGATCTTATTTTGCCAGTAAAGAAGATATTCTTCTTGAGTCGTGTTTAAAATGTGTCTGAGTTTAGACTGTCTGAACTGATCTGATGAGTTCAGCTGATGTTTGTTCAGGAGGTGTAGGAAAGGATCGCTCTCTGGATGTGATGTATTATGTCTGAAAGCACTATGATGGTAGTTGTCTGGTGAACTCTCAGATAAGTGAAACCAGAACTTAGATGCCCTCTTCTGGATTTCAGACAGGAGAGGAAACTTTCCAAGTTCTGCTCTACATCCCAGATTTGAGGTATTTCTGTGAGTTCCCAGGATGTTTTTGCAAAACTCAAGTTGGAAAATTTCCACTGGACATTTGTCCCAGGATTCATAGTTCAGTTGGAATTTGGGGCCCCAGATTTCACTACCATATAGAAGAATCAAAGATTTTCAGCCACAGTCTAATAGGGAGGTTCAACTGAAAAAGTGTTTTTCTTAGACCATAATAAACTCTACGGGCTTTCTCAGCAAGTTCTTTAATTGCCATGTTTAATTGTCCTGAAGCAGAGATGGTCAGACCCAAATAGTTATAGTTTGTCACATGACTAAGAATTGATCCCCCAAGTGTAAAAATGTATTTTTTCTCTGTAAAATGACTTTTCTTTTGAAATATGATTATTTTGGACTTGTCCATGTTTATTGGGAAGGCCCATTCACTGCAGTGATGTTCTAGAACTGACAGACGTTCACGCAGACATTCTTCATTTGGTGACAAAAGCAGAAGGTCGTCCGCATACAAAAGACATTTCATTTCTCTGTCCTCAAGAGTTAAACCAGGACTAGAGGATTCTTCAAGCTTTGTGGCCAATTCGTTGATATAAATATTGAATAAAGTCGGGCTTAGAGAACATCCTTGGCGAACTCCTTCAGTGTGTCTAAAATAGTCAGTTCTTTCGTTGTTGATTTTGATGAAACACTTGTTGTCCTTATACATGTTCTTAATTACATCATAAACTTTTCCCCCTATTCCACTCTGGATGAGTTTAAGAAAGAGCCCGTTGTGCCAAACCGAATCAAAGGCCTTTTTAAAATCTATAAAACAACCAAATATTTTTCCTTGTTTTGTTTGATGAACATGTTTCTTTATAAGTGTATTTAATGTGTATATATGATCAGTGGTCCTTTGTTTGGGCAAAAATCCAATTTGACAGTTATTTAGACTTTTGTTGTCATGGAGAAACTGCACTAATCGCTCATTAATAATGGAGCAGAATAGTTTGCCGAGGTTACTGCTTACAGTGATACCTCTGTAGTTATCAGGGTCACATTTGTCCCCTTTTTTGAAGATTGGTGTTATTTGACTTTCTTTCCATTCGTCAGGAAAGTGTCCTGATCGCAACAGCAAATTAAATAAATGGAGAATGGCATCTCTTAATTTAGGGCTGCTATATTTCAACATCTCATTTTTTATTCCGTCTGGGCCACAAGATTTTTTATTCTTCAGAGATTTTATTTTTTCTGTCAGTTCATTTAATGAAATAGGACTGTCTAATTGGTTCATTTGGTCTTTGATAGTGTGTTCTAGTTCATGTAGATGGGATGTAAGGTGTTTTTGGGAGGGGTTTGGTTCATTTTGTTTATAAAGGTTACCAAAATGTTCGGTCCAAATATGTGGATCATCGATGGAATGTGTTTTTCTTTTTTAGACTTATTTAAATTGTTCCAAAAGTCCCAAAATGAATTTTGGTTTACTGCCTCTTCAATCATGTTAAACTTAGTTGTCATATGTTCAACTTTTTTCCTCTTTAACAGTGACTTGTATGTTTTAAGGGTTTGTTGATAAAGAGCACGTGTCTGATGGTCTGAAGGATCTCTGTGTTTTTTATTTGATAACATTCGTAGTTCTCTTCTAGACATTTGACATTCTTTATCAAACCAGTCATCTTTGTCCATCTCTTTCTTACCATGGTTCAATTTGATTATGTTCAAAGATTTGTTGGCCACATTCCCAAAAAAATAACGTGATTGTTTTGTTGCCAGATTGACACTTTTCTCATCTTCTTTAAACACGGAGAGAAGAAATGTTTCTATCATGTTTTCAGATTGAGTGTTGCTGAGCTTCATATTGTTCACGACTGGATCTCCTCCAGTAAAATCTTCTCGGCAGGGGAAACAGTTTGTGTTTGTGATGTGAAGCTGGTAAAGGGTGAAGGGATTTGTTTAAACTAATGACTATGTGGCAGTGGTCTGATAAAGGTAACTGTGGCATGACTGTGAAATAATTGATCTTGTTTTGCTGTAAATCTGTGATGACATAGTCAACGGTGCTGCTGCCCAGACGTGAGCTGTATGTAAACTGACCCATAGAATCACCTTTTGTTCGCCCATTAACTATATATAGACCCAGACTTTTGCACATCTGTATGACTTGTTTACTATTTTTGTTTATAGTGTCATCATAGTTCTGACAGGGTTTAGTTTTAACTTTGTTTTGCTGTACGTTTGAAATCTTGATATATTTATCTCCAGTAGAATTAATGATGTCCAGTTCTTTCCCAGTTCTTGCATTGAAGTCCCCCATTAACAGAACTGATCCTAAAGACTGGAACTGAATGATCTCCGACTGTAATGTTGGGAAAATGTCTTCATCATAATATGGAGACTCGTGTGGAGGGATGTATGCGGCACACATGTATGTGTCCTCATCTGAACACATGAGTTCTCTTTTCATTTTTAGCCAGATATGTGTTTTCCCTTGTTTAACAGGCTGAATGTAATGCAGCAGTTGTTCTTTAAACCACACAATTATTCCTCCAGAATCCCGTCCAACTTTCACATGAGGACGCTTAACTGATGGTATAAATATTTCTTTGTAGTTTAAAGGAGCGGAGATCTGACTTTCCAACCGACTCCAGGTCTCAAGTAATATTATGATATCAGAACTATTTACAATATTTACAAGATCAGGGTTTCTGTGTTTCTCTCCAAAAGCAGAAGAATACATTCCCTGAATGTTATAGCATGTTATTTTAAGGGAGGACATGTTATTGTTTTCTTTAACCAGAAATAATGTATGATTTCTCAATCACGTTGTGCAGATAAAAGGCAATATTGCAGAGTAAATATTAAGTAAAGTAAATGTAGAAAGAAATAAACATGTGCATAATATAAATCATGAAAAATAAATATTTAAATGAATAGATGAATGTACCTAACTATCATTACATATTTAGTGTAAGAAGTTGTCACATATGAGTTTCAGCATGTGTTTGATCTGATGGAGGTCTCTGTTGTCTGCTGTGGTGTAACTGACCGTCTGTCTGACTCTCTCCTCATGGACACGATGTGTTGTGTGAGGACTTCTTAAAGTTGCCTCCTTTAGTGTTTGTGCGAACAGTCTCATGCCGTCTCTATGGATGTGGATGTGATCGTACAGATGGTCATGACTGATGCGCTGATGGTTTGCGATGGAGACGTTCTTCAGTTGGGCACAGACTCTGGCTAACTCTCCGTTAATTTGGTAAATGATGTTTTGTGGAATGTCTCGACGGGGCAGAAGGGTTGAGAAGATGACTTTAGCGCTGGGGTAGATCCTGCAGGCTGTCCTCAGTACATCTGACAGAGCTTTGGTGACGTCTGTTCTTCTTCCGGTGAGGTCGTTGGTTCCAGTGTGGAGTATGATGTGTGTTGGTGCGCCCAGCACATCTTCTCTCAGTAGATTCAGTGCAGACTGGGAGGTGGGACACCAAAACTTCTTCACGTTTCTTCCTGGAAACAGTCGTCTCTGATGGAGGTGATGACCGTTGGAGTCACACAAGATGACGATGTTCTCTTTTCTCATCTCTTCTCTGTTGGTGCTGTTGGGTGATGTTGTTGTCAGTGGATTGCTCTGTCTGACGCTGCTCTTCTTCTTTCTGTTGTCTTGTGAATTAATTGTTTGTGTGATTGTAGTAGAAGAGATGCTCTTTCTTTGTGTGCCGATGTTCTGTCCATGTTGTGTTGTGTTTGTGCTGTTCCTCTCAGTAGATGTGCTCTGTGTTGATGGGAGGATGTCTTGCAGACGTTGTGTCTCCTCAGCAGAAGAGATGCTCTGTGATAGTGTGTTGACTTCAGGCTGATGTTGTGCTGTGTTCTCAGTGGATGAGGTGTTGTGTTTGTTGTGTTGTATGAGTGTGTTTAATTGTCTCCTCATCTCGTCTGTCTGTCTCTCTATGATGATGTAGTGTTGTTCTCTTGTGACCAGCTCCTGTCTCACTCTCCTCAGCTCCTGTCGCATCTCCTCGTTGTCCTCCTCCAGCTGTCTGACAGTGTTGTGTAGTTGTTTCATGTGTTGTGTGTTGGGATGGTTGATCAGACTCTGGAGTTGGTGAAGACTGTTGCTGGTTTCCTCTTTAAACAGACAGTAGTCCTGCTCCAGTTCTGACAGGTTGTCTCTCAGGATCTTTATTTTAGGTGAGGTTGGAGTGCTGATGTCTCTGTATGTTGGAGCAGAATATGATCTTTGATCAGTGTTGTTGTCCGCTGTGGTGCACGTCTCATCTGGTGTGATGTTCTTCACTTCAGGATCTTTCTTTATTTTTTGACAGTAACAGTAACAGATAACCGCACTAAAGACATTGACATGGATCTATGATTGTATTTTCATTTAGCTGAACTAGTTTAAACTAGACATTAAAGGGCACATTTATTAATTTCATTTGCTCATATTATGTACTGTGATCTTAATTTCCTATTTTTACCATTAAAAATTACCAAAAAGAATCATCGTGTTTTATTTTCTGTAATTTTCTGGTTGCAAAAAACCCCCAAAAAGAATCATCAGGGAACGTTGTTTTGTTGCTACTAAAAATAGCAGCAGGTCGTTGGAAAGCCATGGCCGAGACCCTTCGAAGGACACTGGCCACGAGTCTCTACGACAATTTGTTCCAGAGCTACACCCTTCAGAATGTCAATTTTTTCTGCCACGAATAACTGCGGAACGGGGGTCCCAGCTCCTCAAAAAAAAGAAAGCAAGCAAATGTAGCGAGTTTGCATTGCAAATGACCCAAAATAAACAAAAAAAAGAAACATAATACACATAAAATACAAATGTCATGTCTACATCAAACCTGTTGTCATATTCAAGTCATGTTCATCGTTTCAGAACTATTAAAACACAAAAATATCTTAAATCTGAAATGCCCCCAAAATTCTGTCATCGTGTATTCAGTCTCATGTTCTGAACCGTAATAAACGTGTTTGTTCTGTTAAACACCAAAGAAGATTAAACAGTGTTCCGAGGCTTCTCCATCTATTGTAGTCCAAAGTTCCCCAGAACCACCATTCTTCACAAGATCTTCCTTTCAGGTTCTGAATAACTGAGTAAAAGATGACAGAATTTCAATTTTTCAGAAGAACAATATTGCTTTAGAGAAAACGGATTGTGAAATATAAAAATGTCTGGTTATTATAACAGTTCAGATGGATGTGACTTCCACACTTTCTATAGTGTTCTGTTCACAGACAGTTTACAGCAGTAACTCACTCATGTCCATGTTTTTTCAGACTCAAAGCACTCAGTCAAGGTTCTCCCGGGTCAGATTGTGGGTCGGGTGGGTTTGGCGGTCACTCTGCCCTGCTGGATCTCTCCTCAGACGGACGCCGGGACTCTGGAGGTCCGCTGGTATCGTCCCGAACGCTACGACACTCCTGTTCTCTTCTATCAGAAAGGAAAGATTCAGGAGGTTCAGGAGGAAGGGTACAGGAACCGCAGCTCTCTGAGCCGGCGCTCCGCTCTGTCTAACGGACTGAAGGACGGAGACGTGTCTCTGCGTTTGGACAATCTCACACTTCAGGACGGAGGCGTGTTTTACTGTTATGTAAGAGGAGACTGGACCGACAATCAAGCTGTAACCCTCAACATCAGCGGTGAGTACAGAGAACAAGAGGTGTTTTCTGTTCTCTGTTCTTTTCTCTATGACTAACTGTCTTTTGGTTCAGCTTTAGGACAGACACCAGTCCTGTCTACACAGCCAGTGAATGACACACATGTGAACGTCAGCTGTAGATCCAGCGGCTGGTTTCCGGAGCCGAGTGTCGTGTGGATGTCCAACAGAAGGCTTCTCTCCGCTGGACGAGTTTGTCACAGTCGTGGAGCTGACGGGACGTTCTCTGTCCACGGCTGGAAAGCGGTCTCTCTCTCTGATGCTTCACAGGTGTTCTGTCTTCTGTCACTCAGCAGTGGAGAGGAGAGAGAGGGAGCAGTGGACGTGCAGACCATTAGATGTTCACCTTCAGGTGAGAAAACACAAACACAATGCTCTTCATCTCATATGTTAAACACACACATTAGAAATTAAATGCACTTTATCATTACAAATCTATTGTAAACTTAGATTTATAATAGATTGATTAAACTACTGGCTGACAAGCAGTCTGGCTTCAAAACAAATCACTCCACTGAGACTGCATTGCTATTGGTCACAGAAGGCGGAATCTAAATCTGTGGTCCTGATTCTGCTAGACTTATCAGCAGCGTTTGACACTGTCAATCACCAGATACTGCTAGCAACCCTGTCATCGCTAGGAATCTCATGCTCGCCTCTCCGCTGGTTCAAATCCTACCTCCCCGGCAGATCCTTCAGGGTTTCATGGTCCCTCAGGGATCAGTGCTTTGAACGCTTCATTTTCCATCTACACGACATCCTTGGGACCCATCATACAGGCACATGGCTTCTCGAATCACTGTTATGCCGACGACACCCAGATCTAGTTTCACTCAGATGATAACACTGTAGCACTGTAGCAGCTCACATTACAGCATACCTAGAAGACATTACAGCATCACCTCCAGCTGAACCCTGCTAAGACAGAACTACTCATGTTTTCGGCACACCCCACGGGGCAATCCATTAATCTTGGCAATACAACGATAACTCCTTCCAAAACAGACAGGAACCTGTGAGTCATATTTGTTGAGCAGCTGTCCTTCAATGATCACATTGCAAAGACAACACGATCATGCCGATATGCCTTATTCAACATAAGAAAGGCTGGATCACGTGACTCCCCTTTTCATCTCCCTCCACTGGCTACCTGTATTAACACTGTATTAACACCTATTGTATTATTGCTCCTGTATGACATATCCCTTATTGCTCCTTAAAGTGTCTGTAAAATAACTAAATGTACACTTATAGAATAACAGACGTTGATAAAAACTCACTTGATAAAAATTCAGATGTGTGTTTAGTCATCAGTCTGTGTGTGAGTTTGAGAAAGAGGTGTTGCTCCAACACAAAATAAATGTGTTTGTTTTTATCACTAAATCCAGCCTCAGGAAACTGTGATGTTTATCTGGTCAAATATAACCTCCACATGAAATATATCATGTGTGGCCTTTTGTTTCTTTCTGAAGGTCCGTGGAAGGCTCTTTTCATCACTTTTGTGATTTTTGTTCTTCTGGGTCTGTTTGGTTTCGTCTTATTTAAACACAGGGACAGACTAACAGGTGAGACCTACAGACAGTTTACAGACATATTTTATCCAGCACATCATGTGTTGACATATGTTTTGTGTTCACGTGTAGGTAAACAAACAACAAAGAACGAGAACGATGAACTGAGTGAGTATTATCATTCATTCAACAGTCAGATGAAGGTTCAGGATATCTACAAATGCTCATTGTTCATTTTGTGATCTGTGGTAAACTGGTCTAACACTCATTTCATTTCAGACAACAGAGAAATGAAAGCAGAAATCACAACACCGTCCACTGGTGAGTAATAATCTCTTCAGTTTTGACATTCATTCGTCACTTTTTATAAATATTTGTATTTTTTCTTTCATTTTAGCTCATGTTGAAATTATAGAGCAGCTGAGAAAACACTCAGGTATGAATGGATCTCAGTTACTATACAGCTTGTGTTTAATTGTTTGTGTTTATAAAATCTCAGGTCATTGAGAAGTGTTGTGGGTTTATGTTTATTTTCCTGACAGTTGTGATCACTCTCGACCATGAGTCTGCACATCCAGATCTGAGGATCTCAAAGGATCTTAATAAAGTGAGAGACTCTACCAACTATCAGCAGAGAGGAGATGAATTTCCATATGAACTGTGTGTCTGTGGAGCTGAAACATTCACGTCTGGACGACATTATTGGGAGGTTGGGTTGGTTCATAATAATGTAGATCCTAAACATTTCTGGCTAATTGGCGTAGCAATAAAAGGGAATTATCAGTTAGCAGATAAAACTGGTTTCACTGCATCAAAGGGCTTCTGGTGGTTGTGCTCAGACGGTCCAAAAGGCTTTTACACAAACACTGAACCACCAATAACTCTCCCTCTTTCACCCAGACCTCAGTGTGTTGGTGTTCTGTTAGATTATGATTTAGGTCAGCTGTCGTTTTATGACGTCACTGAGAGTAAACATCTACTGACCATCAGCACTAGATTCTCTGGACCAGTTGTTCCTCTCTTTAATCCTGGTGTAGGTGATACAAATCCATTAAAAATTGTAGATCCTCCAGAACCTCAAGAATCACCTGAAGAGTCCACTCAGCCTTTACTGCAGAACTCACAAACTCGGTCTGAAAAACACAATGTTTAACTTTAGTGGCCGTATGGGTCTTTAAACATTTAAGTGTAAAAAATTAATATGTTGTCAATAATGTTCAGTTTATGAACAGAGCAAGATTCAAGTTTATGAACAGATCCATTTGCTTTATAGATGTCAACATATCAGGCTGAGATCGATCTTCTTTAGAAACTTAAATAAATAGATCACCTTCAAAATGAGAATTCTGTCATCATTTACACATCCTCTTGTCATTTAAAACCTTCATGAGTTTATTCTGTAGAACACCAAAGAAGATATTTTGAAAAAGGTTGGTAACAACCGTCGGTCCCCATTGACTTCCATTGGTTTTGTGTCCATATAATAGAAGTCAATGGGGACCAACAGATTTTGGTTACTGACATTTTCCAAAATATCTCCTTATGTTTTCTGCAGAAGAAAGAAATCAAGATTAAGTTTGTTCATCATCTGTCTTTGGAATGAACTATATATATTTTGATAAATGTAAAGTTAAATGAGTTTACTGTTCTAATGTAACTTTTCATATCTTAACACATTAGAAACTAAATCAACTTTTTCACTTTGAATGAACTTTGATTTGTATTTTTTTTCAGATGCCCTTTAAATTATTCAGTATGTAAAAAATATTGTGTGTTGACCTTGAGTTTGTCTAAAAATGCTTCTTTTGTGTGTCATTCTTAATAATCAGAGACAAACGTCTGTAGACACATAATCCTTAACAAAAAGCTGCTTTACAAGTGAAAATTAAACTGTTAATGTTGAGAATGACAAAAAAAATCAATTTGACATTTAATTTAACAAACCATTATAAAAAAGAAACAAAATAGAAACACAAAACATATCTAAACATGACAGTAATTGTGATATTGTTGCTTTTATATTTAAACACAATACTTTGTGCGTGTTGTTTGAGCGGCGAGTTTGGTGTTGTTGCTGGTCTCAGTTCAGTAGTTTGCTTCAGGTGTGTCTTTCATGTTTGTTAAAGTTTAATCACAGACTGAAGCAGGTTTAGTTATCCAGTAACAGAACACGTGTTCACTTCTGACTCAAGAAGGCCGTTGACCAATCATAGACATTCAGTGACTCCGTTCATATTTAACAAACGAAAAACTCAGACAACTTCACAGAAAAGTCTTAGACCGAATATTATAAACTCAAACATCACCGTCATCATGTCTGATCTTTTACACATTACTCCTTTAATAAAAAACAACAATCTGAAATGCAAGTTAAAGAGTCATTTGTGATGTGACATGAACGTGTGTATTGTACAAGATATCATCCGTCTCTTTACAACAGCAGTGAATAAACAACAAGAATGTTAAAATGTGGTTCTTTTATAGAAGTCAATCAATATTTACAGAATGTACAACATCACTCCAGAAACATCTCTACAGTCTAACAGCGTTACAATACATCAATGTACACAGAAGAGAGAGATGTGCGTGTGTGAATATACTGATATAAAACAGACTCGAGGCTGCCGGACGGCAGGTCACAAAACAACATGATGTGCATGTGCTGACCCAGATGAAAATAAAGATGAGAGGTTCCAATATAATAAACATCAGTGGACCAGTTTACAAGCAAAAATCGGATTATATTTGAGAAAAGAAATAATAAGACAACAAACCTTTTCAGATGAATGAGGTCAGAAATACATCTGCCTTATACTTCACCCTTCACATGTGAAAACAAGAACATGAATGCTGTTTAATAACAACAGCGCTCAACACTCAACTGGAATGTGAAATGTGTGTTTGTATTTATATGAAACTATTTACACATCTTTTACGCCGTCTCTGTTGAGAAAAAAAATACTGTGTTGTTTCTGTTCTGTGGTGAGAATACTGACGTGTGATTTAATCTAGAAATATATGAGTCAGACATGTTTACACGTGACAGAATCACTGACGTCTCGCTCTGAAACCCAAACTCGGTCAAACAGAGAAAGATCCAGAGCTGTGTGGATACTGAAGCGCACACGTCCTCTGATGGATGTTGAGCTGAATATATGATGCTAACGGACACGGGAATGAAGGAGGTGTGTGTGATGGACATTAAAACAACAACCCACCCAAAAAAGAAAATTCTGTCATCATTTACTCTCCTTTGAGATGTTACAAACCGTATAAAAGTCTTTGTTGTGATACACAGAGAAAGATATTTGGAAGAATGCTTGTAACCAAACAGATTTTGCCCCCGATTGACCCCCATAGTGGGAAAAGCTGATTTGTGGTGGACATCCAGGTGGATGCTGCACATTGGTGGTGGTTGAGGAGATTCCCCCTTCCATGTAAAGCGCTATATAAACGTAACGGATTAGTAATTAATTATTATCATTATTTTGCCCCCTATTGACCCCCATAGTTGGAAAAGTTATGTTCCAAATTTGTATACAATTCTTTGTTTTGTTGAACACAAAAGAAGATATTTTGAAGAATGTAGGACAGCAAACAGTTCTGGGGCACTTTAGAACACTATTGTATTTTTCCCATTATGTGGGTCAATCCGGGGCAAAATCTGTCAGGTTATACGCATTCTTCCAAACATCTTTATTGGTATTCATCAGAAAAAAGACATTTATACACATTTGGAACAACTGGAAGGTGCGTAAACGATGACAGAATTTTCATTTTTAGGTGAAGTGTCCCTGTAAGTGTGAAGGTTTGTATGTTATTGATTTGGATGTGAGTGAGGTGTTGTGTTAGCAGACAGCCCTCATAGATCCGTCTCTTCGGCCCTGTTTCCTCAGTAACTGGATGCGGTTGTGACAGTAGAATTTAATGGCCCTCCAGTCGCGCTGGTTGGACACCAGCAGGGGGCAGTGCTGCAGACAGCGCTCACAGTCCGCCTTCGCCGGGACCCTCAGATCCACAATGTTCTGCTTCAGGTGCGTTTCCACGGCGACCCGCTCGGCTTCAGACCAGGGCCGCTTCAGAACGCCACGTTTACCTGAGACGCACAAACACAGTGACGCATCCTTAAAGATCCAACACAGAGAATGAGGCACATTCTGTAAAGCACTCGTGTATTACAACTCCTTCATTGTCCATTAAATATTAAATATTTGTCTTTATGCAGTGAACGTGTCTACTTAATAATCCTTAAACACAATCAAGACACGAAGAGACAAAACTAAGTGAAATATTCAAGACCAGAACAGCATATTTAGTCTTCAGAGGTACATTCTTCTCTGACATAAACTGAACATCATCACAGGCTTCCAAGGTAATAAAAACTATGCGGTGAACACCACTGCCTCACTCCAGGACGAGTTAAACACCTTTTACTTCTACAAACCGATTCTGATATTGTTTTGTTCTCCACGAGCGTGTTGTTGTTGTTTTATGACAGTCGACTCACCTGATTTCACCTGTGTGCCCCGCCTCTTGTGTGCAGCCGACGGTGAGGGCGTGGCTGGCGGGGCTTTTTTGGGGCGTGGCACTCGACCTTTGGACCCTCCCTTCTTTTTCACCTGAGCTCTGTCTTTATTCTTACCGTCCTCTCCGGCGGAATCCTCAGAGAACGAGTCAGCAGATTTTCCTGACATCACTGTCCGAAGGAAGAGAAGAAACTTTAACCTCTTATAAAAGCGTCTTGTTTTTGTTCAGAATATAAATGTTCTGTGTGTTTAAGCTTTCAAATGATGGACAGATGATTGAACATTAATGTAAAAATGCCCTTTTCATTTAATTGAGAGAATAAAGAGACTATCCCTCACCATCCAGTTCAAGACAGATGTGCTGAAGACTCATTCCTCTGAACAGCACCCCGTCTCTCTCTCCGTACAGCACCACCCGCCCCACCCCACTCATCAGCCCCGGGTCCTGACCAATCCGGGAGCAGTTCTGAGTCACGTGGTACTCTCTCTGTAGGAATTCTTCCAGTCGTTTGACGGAAGCGCCCACGGGCCGTTCGCCCTCCTCCAGCAGGAGGAGCTGAGTGAAGATGGCCACCTGATGGCGAGCGCGAGGCGCGGTGAGCGCCGTGGGATTTTTTGCGCTGCTGGAGCGCGCCAGACCCCGGAGGAGATCTGTCCCGCGGAGCGGCGTGGCCGGCGAGTGGTACGGCCTGGAAAAGACGTACTGGCTCTCCGGGTCGACGCCCACGTCCGCCGAGGTCTTCAGGAGAAGATCCAGACACGCCTCGGTGTGAGGAGGAAGGACGAGGGGCTGAACGCGGCCGCGCTTGCCTAACACTCCCGCCCGGGGCAGGTGACACAGGACGTGCTGTTCAAACGGTGAAAGAGACGCCTCCAGCGGTGAGAGGGAGGAGGGGCTGGAGCGGTTACGGTAGTCCTGTATGGTGAGTTTGGCCACCTCACACTCGCGGTGACGGTTGTACAGGATCAGAAGAGCCAAACTGGAATGACAGAGCAGACGCCAGGCCTCGGCCGAGCCCGGAGAGCACGAGAGAGAGAGAAAAGAAGTGTGCTGCTGTCGCCGGAGATACAGAACCAGTGTAGAGAGAGAGGAGAGAAGAGGAGACGTGTGTGACCGCGGACAGCTGCTGGAAAACATGAGCATCAATCAACTTCTACACAACACAATCATAAATCAATTCTATATCAGTCAATATTTTGTGTTTTTTAAGGTCCTATTTTGGTTTATGGAGCATCCAACAACAAATCTACGCACATACACGGTGTGAAAAAACACTTCAGTGACTCTCAAATAATTTGTTCAGTGATTCATCGTCTAATCTCCAGAATCTTTTCTTTTTCAGATTTTGACTCTTGTCCAGCAGTAACTGTATGATGATTAGATTCATCGGTTTACATTGAGGACAATCAAGAGACTCGTTCACTACTATTACAATAGATAGAAACCATTCATTTAAAGAGTACATAACATCAGATCATATAAATGTCACAAAAAAAGCAAGGCGGAACTTGCCTTACACGGCAGCACAACCGCATGATGGAGCATTTAAAAAGGAAACATCCCTGAGCAGGAGAGAGGTGAGTGTTCTCCATCTACTGCTAACTAACTAACTTAGCGGTAAATCTTTTTATGAGAGAATGCAATAATAATAAAAATGATAATAACAACAATAATCATATCATATACAGTTATGTTATTATTTGTTTTGCAAAGTATAAAGCTTAGATCGAGCTTAGGAGTCAATCCTGTTTTGATTATTATAACACTATTAGGTATTACACGAGAGGAAAATGATTATAAGAGAGGGACGTTAAGTGATAGGAGTCTTATATCTTGACATTTTTAAAATATTTTCTTCTGTTACTTTTTCATTAACTCTTTCACCAACATTGATGATTTATCTCATCATTTAAACAAAAAACGGTTCCCCGCCAAAGACGGCAATCAGTGTTTGTACTGTTGTACAGCAGGTGGCGCTGTTACACACCTTTGGGAAAAAGTACAGAATCCCAGAACCTAGAACGTATGTTTCTTATTGGTTTTTAATGATTGTTCTGAGTGTTATCTGGGCGGAATCTGTGAGAAAAAATGATAATTATCTCGGCTGTTTAATCAAAGTGATGCATTTTTGAAGAAACCTACCCAGATCTACAGAGTGATAAAAAAAGAACAAATGAAGATAGAAGAATACGGTTTCTTTTTTTTTTAAAGCACAGACTCTGTTCTTTCATTGGACATATTTTAAGTCCATATATTCTTTACAGAAAATGTACTGTGAGCCATTAAAATTTGGTTAAAATGATTAAAAAAAAGCTGGTGTAGGCTGGCAACTTTTTTTTTAAAAGGCTGGCGGGGAAAGTGTTTAACTGAAAAATTGGTCTAATGTACCCAATTTATTTATTTTTATTTGTATTTAAAAGTTTGTAGGGAGTATTTGTTTGACTTGAGTTGGATAGAATCATCAAAATTAAAGAGATTAACCATTTGGTTCATGTTCATTAAAAAAAATTACAAAAGCTGAATTGATTTTATTCATTACATAAATTATGTATAACTCAATGTTTTAACTAGTTGCAAAAGCTGAATAATCATTAAAACGTGCCGATTAGTCATTGAAATAATAGATTATTAGTCGATTAATCGGTCTAACAGTCGTTAGATTAATCGATTATCAAAATAATCGTTTGTTGCAGCCCTATTTGAAAGTAAGCAGTCTGACAAGTTGTAAATCCGAAGGTGAATGAACGATGTTATACACGACTCAATCTCGTCTTGATTTTAAATGGAGCAGATGAGCAGCACTTCCTACTGATCACACAGCCGTAGTTCACGGAAGAGCTGTGCAGAAAACATTGAATCGATTTAGAAATGTATAATTAGTGTGAATCGTGATATATTGCCCACCCCTAGTAGTGTGTACTGTAGCCATGTTTGAAAACTAGCAGCTATTGGCTTGAGGAAAAGGAGTAGACTTGGAATCACACGAACGTGTCGTCCCTTGTTCAAGTCCAACCCGCCTTCACTACATATAGTCCCCGCCTACGTTTAGCTAGAACTCCCTCAAACAGTGGAGCTAGCTCGCCATAGACCAATCACAGCAGACTAGACCATCTGACCAATCACAGCAGAGCAGACCATCTGATCAATCACAGCAGACTAGATCATCTGACCAATCACAGCAGAGCAAACCATCTGATCAATCACAGCAGACTAGATCATCTGACCAATCACAGCAGAGTAGGAGGGGATTAGACTGATGAATTGCCAAACTAATCATTTGAGAGTCACTCAAGAAGTGAGGTAACAATAATTGTATTTTTACACTTTGTACATGCGTAAACTTGTTGTTGGACGCTCCATACACCAAAGTAGGACCTTAAAAAAACACAAAACATTGACTCTTTAATGTCAGGTGGGTGTGAACCTCTGAAAAAGATTCATAAAAAAGATCATTTATATTTTAATTTGTTCTTTTAGTAATGTCTTTTGAAGCTCTTAAATGTATGTTTTTAAATCCTGTCCGAAGAATTAAACATGAACAAATGAAGAAGAGTCGTGAACGAGGCGTTTCATTGTTTACTGGTAGACAGTCTGATGTCACAGGAATGTGTTTATCTATGTCATGTGTGTGAACTGTATGATAATTATTCATAAACCTCACGCTCACTGGAGCTCAAACACACAAAAGAGATTTCAGATCAGACAGAGCACAGATGTACCTCTCCATCTCGGCGCTCTTCTGGTCTCCACGTCCATCACCTCTTGTGTCATCTTCATTCTCCTTCTGACCTGGAGTGGGAGGAGCTTCGTCCTGGGCCAGCTTCACCTCCTCGTGTTTCTTCTGTTGCTCTGCTTTCTCTCTCTTTGGAGGTCGTCCCCTCCTGGCAGGGGGCTTGGGCGTGACGGGTGGGGTCTTGACAGCACTGGCTGCGGGCGACGGGCCTTTTTTACTCGCTGCCGCAGAAGTCTTTTTGGAGGTGTTTGAGGGAAGAGGCGGAGCCAGCGAGAGAGAGAATGACACCGCTCCGGGTTTAGGCGTGGAGGATTCGTGCTCGTGGGAAAACAGCGAGGGTCCGGAAGAGGACGGGGGTTGAGTGGGAGATGCGAACGGTAAGGCGGGCGAGGCCGTCTGGAGGTGAGACAGCTCCATAGCAGCTCTCACCTCCGGCTGCTGGTCGTGATGTTTCTCCAGATGACGTGCCAGCGAGCGGAAGTGACGCCCGCAGTAGGGACAGTGCTGCCGGTGGGTGAGCGAGCTGCTCGTGCCGTGCCCGATGTTAATGTTTATGTTATTGTTTATGTTTGTGGTGGGTGTGGTCAAAGACTGCCGGAAGGGAGATGAGGAAGAAGGGGCGGGGCGAGTGAAGGGCAGGGGGCGGGGCTGGGTCCTGGGTGGTGCCTTTTTCTTCACGGCGGCTGCAGTTTTCTGTTTCTTGCGGCGTCTCATCATACGGCCTCTCAGTTCCTCGAGCTCATCGTCGTCATCATCCTCGTCGTCGTCTTCCTCCTCTTCGTCTTCCTCTCGGTCCGAGTCGCTGGCCTCAGAGTGAGAGAGCGGTGAGGAGGAGGGCGAGAGAGACCATGACGGAGTGAGATAGTCAGAAACACTGAGAGACAGGGGAAGTGAACCCGGCTCCTCCTCCTGCAGACAGAGACAGATGTTTGTAGATATTTCCTAAACAAACTCACAGCAACAGTGTCGACGTTCGGTGCTTCCATTGTGCGTTTACTGTCAAGCTGCTATTTATTCTTTCAACTGACGACAGACAGACAGATGTGAACATGTTGGATGTCACGGAGGTGAGTGATCTATAAAATGACCTCAGATCATTAGAGCTGCTGCAGCAGAAGACAACACTGGTCTAGAAGCACTTCCTGTTTCAGTTTACTCTACAAAAAACATTTGATCAAATACAACAGACAATGAATAAATGTGAACAGTGAATAAATGTCATTAAACCCCTCTGTTTTAAATTGCTGCCCCACTTCCCTAATGGCACATAAACCAGTGTACACGGTACAAAAGCATCCGTCGAGTTACCGGCTGGACGTATAAACGTGAACATTAGTCTCTGAATGTTCTGTTATGTCTGACGCCAGAAGCATTAAATATGTTATGCGGTGTGTGTGTGTGTGTGTGTGTCTGTGTTCATCACCTTCTTGATGTTGTTCTCGGAGTTAAATCCACACTCGAAGCCTCGTGGGGACACAGAACCATGAAAACCCTGCGATTGAACAAACACACACACAATAAATCACAACACACACACACACACACACAATAAATCACAACACACACACACACAACAAATCACAACACACACACACCACACACACACACACAATAAATCACAACACACACACACACACCGCAGCATTCAGTCAGACGGTCCGTGTCAGTGTGTGTTATTTTGAGTACCATGGCATTTTCTC
Organism: Triplophysa dalaica; assembly: GCF_015846415.1. Taxonomy (NCBI): domain Eukaryota; kingdom Metazoa; phylum Chordata; class Actinopteri; order Cypriniformes; family Nemacheilidae; genus Triplophysa; species Triplophysa dalaica. The sequence continues at coordinate 724,127 of NC_079542.1, forward strand.
CCCAGTCAGTGAGGCTGTAGTCCACCGTGATCTCTTCCCCTTTAGAGATGTCTCGAATCGCTATGACGACAAGCCGCACCTGACTCCCACAATGCACCTCTCTAATCCTGCAGTTAGGTGGCGGGTGGAAGAGAACGGGCCCTCGGACTCCACTCGAACCCTCCTCACCGAGTTCTGGCACACTACACAACACACAATGTTATTCTATCAAAGCTAACAGACACTCATGATGTGTGTGTGTGTGTGTGTGTCACACCAGAGCTGTGAGTGGTCAGTGATGTAGTATGGGCTGCCCGGAGGAGGAAGTCTGTCCTCAGCACCCTCAGCATACTGCTCGTCCCCTGACAACACAAACACACACGTCATTACTGCACGCCTGTGATATGAACATCATTCACACTGTAATCTACACAATCATGTCATAAAGGCTCATAACAGAAACACACAATGTCTATAAGGACACACACTGATGTGTGTACCTGGGCTGTAGCTGTGTTCAGACAGACTCTCTTCTTCATCTTCTGACACATACGCCGCTCGCTCACACACCTTCACCGGCGTCCCCTTCCTCTTCCTGCCACACACACGCCTGCTTCACACAAACACACACACAGTACATCACATCATGACACATACACAATAAAACGGAAAATGGTCACCATGGTAACCACGTTTTCCGCCAAATTATCAGAGTTTCTACGACTGTAAAGTAAACCGCCTGTGCAGAAACGGATAAAGATTTCATTATTACTGTATATTCAACACACAACACGGTCCGTGCGGTTATTCAACAATAATCACACAAATAATCAAATGCGCCGGTTGTCATGGTGAATATTGTAACGGTTATTTGCTCGGCTGGCACGCGCACAGCAGGACTGGCCGCGTACGCGCGCTAACCGCGGGCACGCGCTGTGTTTTGCTAATCGTCCGAGTGTCCGTCGCAACGTGCATTCACGCGTCCCGGTGAAACGGGCGGAAATAAACAACGAGTGACAAACAACGCACGAGCTCAGAGCGCGAGAGAAGCGTCGCCTTACGGCCTCATCGCGAGGACACAACGGAACCGGACCGCTAACTGTTAGCACCAGCGCTATCGTTCCCTTCAAAACAACGCGCGACGTCCGGACCGCGAGCGTGCGACACGCGCTAGCGGAGATACTGACCCGCGCGGCGGCGGCGGTTTGCTGCCTTCCCCGTCACTGTCGAGGGTCGGAGGCTCCCGGTAGTCAAACGGCGACCGTACGCTCTCCGCCATTAGCGCTGCTCCGGTGCGCAGGCTGGCGCGCATGCGCAGTGATTCCAGAGGCCCTGAGAGCTGCAGATGAGCTCCATCAGACTAGAATCAGAAGAGCTTTATCATTATTATATTAAATGTTAATTTTCAGTCTAAAAAGATCCCACAAATACGCATATATCAAATAAAAGAAGTTTGTACAGAAAATGGGAATTATAACATACATGAGACATTATACAGGGTAGGTTGAAATTACATATTTATAGGTGGTACACCATTTGCATGTAGAAGTAGTGTTATATGTGTAGAAATAACATTTACATATAATAAGGGATTATAACGTACATTGTTAGGATGTTTTTACTCTATTATTTATATAAAATTATTTTGAATCGAAGCCCTAAAGTCAAAGCACTTAATAAAGATTAAAGAAACTAGAAATATACGCACTTTAATGAGCTTTGTGTATGACGTCACGAACCTGTCTTTTCTTACTTAAAGGGACAGTTCGCTCGAAACTGCTGTCATCGTTTACCTATAAACACTTCTTTGCTCTGTTAAACACAAAGAGCTGAAAATTGCGGACATTCTTTAAAAGAATTCTGTGACGTCATCCACTATAGTAGGGGGGAAAATCATCTTTGTTTTGTTCAGTTGAAAACAAAGTGAGATATTTGAAGAAATACAAAGAGTTCTGGGCGCCTTTGACTGCCATGTAATGTGTCCTATTATGGCAGTTAATGATGGCACAGAATTAAAAATGGCAAACCTTCTTTACATATCGTCTTTATACAGGTATGAAATGACTACAGAGGGTGAGTAAAGGATGACAGAATTTACATGTTTGGGGGAAGTATCCCTTTAATGTGTGTGTACATTTTAATGTCTCTGATGTAAACAAAACCCTTACGCGCACACCAAAGAATTGCATGTCAAATTCTATTCTCATAATTTATTGATTAATGTCAAACACACACACATTATACAGTAGTCACTAAAGAAGAGAATGAGAGACATCAGTCATGCAGTCTGCTGTAAAGGGTTCAGTTATTGCCAATGACACGTGTGCAGACATCTTCAGATAAAACTCAACATTCACAGCAAACAGAACATCATCATCAGTTACAGCCGTCAGTAATCGCTGGTATTAGAGGAAAAACAAGAACATCACAGTGTTATATTTGCATGAAACTGAATTCAGTGAGAAATAATCAAGATGGCATCGTGTCGTTCTTCTGCTAAGAACAATCATGTTATTCCATTATTCACCCACGCCTTCACTTTTAAAACAGCTTCAAAAGAATATCTGAATAAAACAGCAGTAGTTCACAGTAAGATTCACATCAGCTCGGTTAGTACAGTCAAGTTTTGAGCTAATACATTTGCGAGTTATATATATTTATATATGAATAAATTTGTTGGACAGCAAGGAGAAAGAGTTTAGTATTTGAATACACACATACATCAAACTCAAAAAAGCTTGATAAACACAGAAATATTCAATACAGTTTGATGCCAATAAAGAATACAGAAAAATGACATTAAACTCCTGGAAAATCTGTTTTAAAATATCAAATGTCATTTTGACGGATGTAAATGTATGAAAACTTAAAGAATAAAAACAAAAGTGTAGTCCGCTTTAATCATCAGCTGAAAACGTTCTCTAACTTCTAACTGATCTCAGATTCATCCTGAACTAAACTTAAAGGGACAGTTCACCCAAAAATAAAAATTCTGTCATCGTTTAATCACCATCAAGTTGTTCCAAACCTCTAAACATATCTTTGTTCTGATGAACGCAGAGAATGATATTTGGAAGAATGTAAGCAACGAGAACTCAGGGGCATCATTGACTTGATTTTTTCTTAGGAATTTAGGACAGCAAAAAGTTCTGGGGCACCTCTGACTACCATTTTTTGCTACGGTGGTCAATGATGTCCCAGAAATGTCAGTTGCTAACATTCTTCCAAAGATATATTTGTGTTTAAGCATACAGAGAAATGTATACAGGTTTGGAATTACTGGACAGCAAGTTATTTGTGACAGAATTTTCTTTTTCGGGTCCATTCACTTGTATTGGTTTTGTGTACATACCAGAGCCGGCCCAAGGCATAAGCCAACTAATCGGCTGCTTAGGCCCCAATGGCCACCAGAGGGCCCCCAAGACTCTTTAAAAAATGTATATAATATTTCAATGGATAAGGGCAATGAATAAAATGCATTATTCAATGAAAAAAATTGAGATAGTATGTTAGGTAGAGTTAAAATAAAGTGTTTTTTTTAGAAACCTATTCTCAGTTTTTCATTACAATTGTATTTATTTTTCATGTAAGAAGATCCTGTTTTTGTTTGACTTTATTTGTAGTTGACTGGTATTAAGCTTTATATGTTTTTTTTGAACCACCTTATTACAGATCCACCTGATCCGTTAATTTTGTTATGATTTTATTATTTAGTTTAATATTGTCCATTTTGGCCGGCCCTGGTCTATACAATAGAAGTGAATGGGGTCCAAATATCTTCTTTTGTGTTCTGCGGAGAAGAAAAGAAAGGGCGAGTAATTTGTGACAGAATGTTTGGGTGAACTATCCCTTTAAACTTCAATGTTGCCCAACACGTGATGTATATAGAATATAATTGTGTCTGGTTATTGTCTGTGTTGGTGTGTTGATTACTGCATGATTTAATCTACACGGAAGCGGTTCAGTCCAGGACACGTTTCATTCATGTGTGTGTGTGGTTTCTACAGTATCTGCTCGTATTGTTGTCCTTGTGTTTCAGTGTGGAACACGTGAAGAGTCTGAGAAGCCCAATCTGTCCAGTGGATGAGCTCCAGTAAGACTCGATACGTCCAAAGTTTAGCCGCAAACATACCCGACCCTTCAACTTCATCCTGACCCTGTGAATCACAGACATTATCATCAGTCTCCAGACATGCACGTTTTTATCATAATCGTTCTTCTCGCATCGTTACAAAGTAATCTTATATTCATATGTAATCACTGGTTTTGTGCATTAAAGCAGCATTATTTCATAAAAACATCTGTTGTGTGCAATATAATCTCCTGATGACACGTACACATAAAACTGACAATTGGTGAAAAGAGTGGACATTAACATCATAATCAGCACACTTCTCTAAGTTTAAACACATCCGCAGTTCTTTGTGCAGATTTCTCTTGAGAATGTGATAAATTGCGAAAAACTAATGTTTCCTAATGTATTCTGCATACAGAAAGGTTTCTAGATATAAAAGAAATGTGCACACCCATCCTGTGATCCATTTCAGGAGCCAAAGAGAACAAAAATAGAGAAGCTCGACGCCAACGCATAAAGAGCCAAGAAAAGTTTGTGTTTTGTTTACAGGAAACTTAAAACTTCATTTCATAAACACCTTCATTATCTCTGATCTGTTGGGAAGTGACTAGTTTTAACTACATCCCTGGGAGCATGACCGTAAATCAGCTGCTTTCAAAATAAAGGAGCTATATTCATCACTTTCATGGTAATTTAACGGTTCAAGTAGTGTGAACTTAATTTTGTATAAAGAAATGAATATTTTGAGTTCCCATAACTCATTTTTACTTTTGAGTTAGTTTAACTTAATTTCAACAAGCTCCTTCGAGACAATTTGTTGAGAACAGTGTGGGGCAAGTTACTCTGAAAAAGTAATGAGTTACTAGTTACATGTTACATGTTTAATAGTTTAATTAGATTACTGTACAAATGACTCTCTCCAAAAACTTATTTACTTACTCATTATTAATGACTTTCTATATCTTATATCAACCTTGATTAGAATGGATTTAAGGATAGACATGAAACAACTCTTTTAATTCATTCAAGTAATTAATGAATAGCTACATAAATTATTATTATTAACTGACCAAAGTATACAAATATGAGAAGGAGACATTAAAGCACAGATTTTAAGATTAAACTTATAATTTTGTTGTCATTTACGCTATAGTAAACATTACACAGTATTTAGTTCAATTACATCAGAAGTAACTGTAATTTAATTACAGACAAAATAAGAGTAATCCATTACTTTAATTTTTCAAGGGAAAGTAATTAAATTACAGTAACAAGTTACTTAGTAACTAGTTACACCCAACAATGTTTGAGAATGAACTTAAGTTCCCAGCATGCTTTGCTTTAGGAGAGTAAATTTTGAAATGAAGTTTTGAGAAAGGAAAAAGCCTTTTTGATGCATCACTCTCTTACAATTACCTGCAGCTCTGTTTGGTAATTATTGATACAGCTAAAATGTTTGGTTGCCTTAATAAGACCTTTCTTTAATTTAACTGTTAATAAAAAAAGATACTTTGCTAAATGTTCAAAATTAAAAGGAGTTAATAATAGTAAACCAAACTCTTAACTTAATAGTTCTACCGTGTAGCAGTAAAACACTGCTTTTAAGCTTTATTGATTTTATTATATTCATGCATACACACAGACACGCGCACACCACACACACACACAACACACGCACACACACTAAAAAAACACACACAACACAAACAGCAAGGCCTTTGAAGAGCTTGTTTTACGACTCTTTGCAGTCAAAGACTGACTGTCAAGTTCTGGATCTCAGCTGAATCTGTGCTTGTCGTGTTTTAGGAATTCAGGCAGTTCTGTAATGTGACTTTCACTTTAAATAAACTCCTCATCATGCAGAAATCTGCGTCTCTAACAGCATTACATTATAGTACAACACTAGCTGAATGGTTGTCAAATCTATTTCCACCTACTGACTATTTTTCAAAGAGTTAAATCGCTTGAAACTTCTGGTGGTTTTGTAGGGTGTTAGATCAGCCTGAAGGCAACGGCTGTTGGTAGTTTAGAGAGGTCTAGGGCTTACTGGAAAAGAGATTTAGGATTTAGTGTCGCGGCTTGCAAATATTTGTCCAAATGCTTATGTCTGCTTCAGCAGTGCACCCAAACAACGCGCGGGATGGGGAACAGAGACGTTCCCAAGAAAGAATGCCCGACACCAAAGTGATTATTCAAATGATTTGGATTCAGGTTCCATAAATAAAGGTTTGGAAACACGCCGGGGGTGTCTGTACCTCAGCACACTTTGTCTCCGGTGAAGGAGGACAGCCACCTTCTGAGTTCTCCAGCAGAGCTCCGGTACTGTGCACCAGATGACCCAGTCGGTCCTTCACGGCCTTCCGGAGGGTCTCGTACTCGCCCTCCATCTCCTCGCCCATTTCCTCCACCTCTCGGCTGATGATACACTCCAGGAGCTCGGTGCACCTCCTCAGGGCCGAGCGGACGTGACCCACCTGCTCATCTGCGGTCAGGGCCTCGCGACAGAGGGCGAGAGAAACCAGACGCTCACCGTCCGGGACGTGGTGAGACAGAAAGCTCTCTCGCTCTTTCTGAGGAGGAGGACGACACAAGGGTTAAATTGAGTTATTACAGGAAGCGTTTAGAGGAAATTGAGTCACGTGGAGCGTCCACTGCATGTTTACGGTTATGTTGTTGTCATTTTCTACCCACCTGTAAACAAGAAAAGATCCCAATGAGGGAGTTTCATGAGTCACTTCTGTAAATGCATTTGGTGTCAATTATGAATCACGGCTGACAGCGACAAACACGGCAGAAAATATGAGAACTGAGGTGAGTTTTAAAACTTTATTGTGGCCTTAAAACGCCACGTTGCTAAAAGTGACTATTTCCTTTGGCGGGGGACGCTAGACATCATCACGCTCACGAATAATGCAACATGTGCCTTGGATCAATTGAGTTTAAAAGTAAGAAATGTACGAACATTAATACAAGACAATTTTCCATAATGTCCATTATAGGTCTCTTTCTTGGACAAAAATGACTTCAACATATTAGAAACACTTTTAAAGTTCCCAGTTCATCCTAAAATTAAATAAATTAATAATAAATAAATTAAATAATATAAATTTAATAAATTAATTTTATAGGATATCTATCCATCTTGGAGTTTCTAAGGATAAGATTTAATCTTGAAACAAGTCATTTGTAACCAGAAAATACAGAACAGATTTTACTTTATTGCAAATATTCTAGGAAAAAAATAAATTATGGTTAAATGAGAAAAATGTGGTTGAAGTGAGTTTCGTGTATGGATAATAAGTATGGAAACTACGAAGAAGATGGTCAAAAATGTTATTTTGATTAACAGTTTACTACTGATAGCAAAACATTGTAGGATTTTCAATCACCCCACCTGTTTGTTGTGTTGAAAGATTATTTAAGACAATACATAAAATCTATCATAACACTAAGATTAAAAAAGCTAAATCCTATTAGATTTGTTAGATAAATATGATCTTTAATGACATGTTCCCCTTTGTAAGATCTATATTTAAGGATATGGTGTGTTTAATTTAAGCGCTTAATGATGAAATGTATAGCAATGTAAAGGAGACATAGACAAGTAAGCAGGATACTGATACTTTAAATTGAATGTTGTCTAATCGCCTTCAACCACATTTAGCAGGTTCCTTAGATCTAAATTCAAAATAAAGGATACCAAGGGTTTCCAAAAATTCTCAAAATATAAAAGTTTCCCTATTAAGGTATATGTTATCTTTTCCATAGCTAAACAAAAGGACATATTATTTATCCAAGTTATGATAGACAGCATTTCTAATCTTTTCAAATACAAAGCAATTAAACGATTAGCCTGAAGTTTGTCTATGTCAATCAATTTACGGATATTACTACAAAATACAATATGTTTTGGGATACTTCCCAAAATAAAAATCTCTGGTTCCATTGGAAGATTTACTGAGACCACTTGGTAAATTAATGTCGCCACCTCCCTCCAAAATTCTTTCCCCTTAGGGCAGCTCCACATACAATGTAGAAGAGTACCTTTATCAACTGAACATTTAATGCATGTGTCTGGAATATTCAGGTTTATTTTGTTCAACCTCACTGGCGTAATGTTCGTTCTCATTAACCAGTTATATTGTATCAGTTTAAGACTGCTATTGAATGTTTGCAATTGTGCTTTCATACGTATTTCCTCCCACTTAATTAAAGGGATGTTTGATTTTAAGTCCTCATTCCAACGACTCAATTTATCTTTCGATGATTCCTTAGAATTTAACTCTTACAATATATAAAACTGAGATATTAAACCTTTAGACTGTGGGTGTTTAGAAAATACATTTTTCAGAGGTGTCTTGGTAGGTTTTGTATGCTTTTCACCCTGATTAGAAAAAATATAACTTCTTAACTGTAAAACATTTAAGAAATGTTTTGGGCGGATATTGAATTGTGCTACCAATTCTGAAAAGGACATTAAATCTTTTCCCTTATACAAGTCCTCAATTTTTCATCCCAAAGTTTAAATCCAGAATCAATGCTAGCGGATTTAAAATATTAATTTCCCCATATTGGAGTAAAGCATGATACAGTATTGGACTGACCTAAATATTTGTGTACGTCAAACCAAATTTGAATTATATTTAAAAGAATCGGATTAAAAGATACCATATCTTTCCTTTTTCCTGATATTTTTGATATCTGTCGAGTATAGATAAAGATTAAGGGGCAAGTTTGATTTTATAAAGGAGGATTCGACATCCAACCAAGGAGTACTTATTTCAGAATAAAAATAATATATAACAGCTCGAAGTTGTGCAGCCCAATAATACCTATCTAGCTTGGGAAATTGGAGACCTCCTTTATTGTATGGTAGATATAATAGTGACAGGCGAACACAAATTCTTTTATTGTTCCAAATAAAATTTGTAAATAGCTTACGAAGTGTAATGAAAAAGTTAGAAGGAGGACATAAAGGGATATTTTGAAAGAGATATAGTATTTTAGGTAATATATTCATTTTTATTCTGTTTATGCGTCCAATTAAAGAAATAGGTAAACTATTCCATCTTTTAATAGATTTAGAAATGGTTAGATTCCTTATTTTAACTACATTTTTATACCTTCCATTTTTATGTTGTTGTCTTCTTCTGTGCCAATGCCCTTTAAAATAAAGAATATATTGAATTTATTGTTGCCATTTTGTTATGTAAATATGTAACATTTTGTTAGGTTTTAATAAATAAAATAAAAACATAATAATAATAATAATGCAACTTGGGTGTAGATGCGGTTGATTGACGGAGTTAATTGTTAACAGGGAACGCGTTTTTAATCAAGTTAGAAAGAGTTGGCGGTGGTGACGTTGATATCGAGCGACCTTAAGTGTAGTCTGTTTACAGCATCGGGTCAGCTTTTTACTTCTGCCGACTGTATTTCGGCTTCAAAAGTAACAAATGTTGTGTTAATGTGTAAAGATGATCTTGATAGACAAACCATGTTAACATCATATACCGTTGTTAATCACAGAGCTTATGTTTTACTTTTAAATATGCATCGGCTTCCGGTCAAGGGAACCAGCGCGGCGCTTACTTCCGGGTTAGCTTACAAAATTACGTCATCATTGAACCTCTCCATTGTGTTGATAATTAACAGTTTCTAAGAGAAATTAAACAATATGTGCAAACTTTAACAAAAAAGACTTACGAAGCACTATGTAATCTAAGTGTACGATTTCTAGGGATATCCAAAGTTTTAATTATGTAAAAGTTATTTTATTTTTGCTGTATTGAGTTGTTGTGTACTCTTTTGTGCTATAATAAAATAAAATAAAGTCTTTGGATGTATTTTTGGTATATTTTATGTAGTGTATGCAAAGTGTGCATTACATTTTATATTTACATTTAGGCATTTGGCAGACGCTTTTATCCAAAGCGACTTACATTGCTCTATCCTATACATTTATACATAGGTATTTGGGATCCCCTGGGATCGAACCCACTGAGCTACAGTAAAGCTATCTATTGTCTAATTTCTCTTAGAAACTGTTAATTATTAACACAATGGAGAGGTTCAATGATGGCGTATTTTTGTAAACTAACCCCGATTATCAGTATAGTAACAATTTACAGTTAAATCTCATTAAAATCACTATATCAATTCTAATGGATTAAATACAAATGCTGGTGGCTTCCATTCCAACCCGATAATGACCCATCAGCTGTTTTCTATCCCCAAAGATCCTTCATGTAGCCTAATGTGTTGTGGGTGATGGTGTTTTATTGGCTCCCACCTGCCAGATAATAATCCGGTAAAATTATAGATCCCATTAAAACAAATACAATTCTTATTATAACCATAAAGTCCATCTTTCAGATTTTGTGTAATGTTTTTCTTAGCAGGACTGTGCTGTTCCGTGCTCACTTCTGTGAGGTGTGAACCTGCGTGATATCAATTCCACGCACATATAGGAATTCACACGAATGCGTGCACACACTTCACGATAAAAGGCACGAGGCCTCTGGTCCTATAAACAGCTCGATACCTCCGTTAATATCGTGAAGTGAACCGCGTGAATGTGTGCGCGTGATCACGCTAAACCGTTCATGAATCGCTGCACAACAACGCATTTCTCATTCAATGACTGACGGTGCGCTGAGGAAAACCACCGCAGTAAACCACCACAGACCAGTTCAAGCGGCTCTGTCTGTAACCGAACATTGGCTTTACGATTAATACGGTATATGTCCGCAGCGTGAGAACAGACGTCGTCACGGTCGCGTGAATAACGGGCGCGTCTGTACTACTCACGTAGAGCTCCAGCAGGCGCGTGCAGTCCCGGTGCAGTAAGCGCGCGAGCGCCGACGCTCTGTCCGCCGCCGATCTCGCCGGGACGGGCGCGTTCGATTCCGCTCCCTCCATACAGTCCCGGTTCCGTTATACAGACGTTACCGCAGGTCCTCTCTCGGGCGATGCGCGCGTCCCCTCGAGCCTTTTAAATACGGCCCGCAGACGCCGCGGGGAGCGCGCCTCGTCCCGCGGGACACCGTGAATACCACAGGGCGTGGTGACGTCATTGGCGCCGGTTCCGAGAAATTAAAAGCTCCGGTAATTAAAACAATTACACACCGCCTCTTTATGCGGCGTGAGCGGTTTGTGGCACACTGACCTGAGATCAGTCGACACGTCATGACTTTTTTGTATGGGGTAATTGTTTACATCCCTTACGAAATCAAACCATGAATTTACCACAAAAACGCACTCTATAGATTCCTATAGTTACAGAAATTCCTCGTGCGTTTGTTACCTGTGGTCGATTATGATTCAGTGCCGTTGCAAGATTTATTTAAGAAAAAAAAAAGAGAAAACGGCTGCTTTTATATGTGTACATTTATTTAAAGTAGCCTACTCAAATATGCGTCATACCTCGTAACATCTAAAGGTCTGCGATCATTCATGAATTAACTGAATTAATCTGCCTAAGCTTGTGCTTTTATTAAATTCTTTCTAGTCTTAATAAACGGTGTCTTTGTGAATGATTTTTGATAAATGCTACAAGTGAACGAGGCAGTATACTTATAAATGGTTTGGGGAAAGGTACAAAAGCAATCATGCAATATTTATTCCTGTGGTGCTATGATAAACCGGACGCTGTGACATCTGAATATATTTCTGTGCAACAATAAACACCGTAACTTTCCGCAAACCTGCGGATTCCTTTTTTGCATTTGACAGATGTTTTATTCGAACACTTTTGAATATGTCTTAAATGAAGAACGTCTCAGTTAGTGCTGAAATTAATTAAGATGAATAAATGCTTATTGTTTCCTAATGCATAAACTAATGTTAAGTGATACAGCCTCGGCACACTGCGTGTTTTTGCGTGCACGCGAGCGTACGCGTAAAGCCGAACGCACAGCCTTGCAAAGTATACTGCTTTTGACTCATAGGCACGGGTTTTAACGCATGCGCATTACGACATATTCCAATACCTCTCCGGGTCTACAGGGGTCAGCTTTTCTTCAACTACAATGAATCGATGCACCGAGAACACGGTTGCCACCTGGAGGCTACTGCAAGAAATGTAATGTGTATGCGCATGCGTAACCCGAGCGTACATTGCACGAGGTATATATTTTTTGGAGTTAGGGAGTTAGACTTTGGGTTTTTGATAAATAATTTCCTTATTTTGGGGAAATTCCATATTCATAAGTGTAAGTGCCTTGAAACAAAACCATTTTTATTTTTATTTTTCCAAAAAAAATTTTTTTGGATTTACTGTAAATCATTGAGGAAAATTAAATCGAAAGTCTGACGACAACTATTACAATTGGTTGAAGAGGTTGAGCTTTTAGAAGACCCGGATGTTATGTAGGTTATTAGATTTTCATTTTTTTTTCTCTCCTTGTGTCTTATTTTTATTTATTTATCTTCACTCAGTAATTGCCCAGCCAGCAATGACATGTGGGGCCCAGATGAGGGCTTCATGGGCGGCAAATGTGGGCCCCATTATGGGCTTGCACCCGGGATCCACATTGGGGAAAGCCATGGAAGCCCAGACGTACTAAAAGTTGGACCTGTAAGGGTACTGCATGGGTCTTAATTGGGCAATTCATGTCAGACCCATTTGGGCCCCTCCTGCCCAAAGGGGTCCAAAGTGGGATTTGCAGCATGGATCCACATGGGGGCCAGCCGTGGATGCCCAGATGGGCTTTAAATGGGATCTGTAAGAGTCTTATGTGGGTTCTAACCGGGCAATTAATGACAGACCCATTTGGGCCCCACCTGCCCAAAGGGGTTTAAAGTGGGTTTGCACCCGGGATCCACATGGGGGCCAGCCATGGATGCCAAGGTGGGTTGTAAGTGGGATCTGTAAGGGTCTTATGTGGGTCTTAACCGGGCAATTTGTGTCAGACCCATTTGGGCCCCACCTGCCTAAAGGGGTTTAAAGCGGGCGTGCACCAGGATTCAACCATGAATGCCCATATGGGCTTAAAGTGGGCTCTGTAAGGATCTTATGTTGGTTCTAACTGGGCAATTCATGCAAGGTGAGCCCAACTATTCATTTAAGGAAACAATCTAAGAAAAATTAAAAACGAAGAATGAATGTAAGTACAAGATAAATACAAGACACTTGATGCTTTGAACTGCAAGAAATATATTAAATTGAACAACAAAAATTATCTTTAAAAAACAATGTCACAACATACGGTAAACTAAAAAAATATTTTTAAAAAATCTCTGAAAAAAAACAATACAAAATACACTCATTGAACAACAAACATAATCTTTAACAATTTAAATTTTACCATGTACCGGTAAATTTTTTTTTTTTAAATTTCTGAAAAAAGGAAAACAAAACATCTCTCCAAAAAATACATCCAAAACAGTCATGGTGTTTGTGTTGTCGATGTTCGTTTTTCTCTTAGGGCTCTTGCAGCCCTCTCCCCGCCACGGTCACGTGCGCCTGTGAACCATTTCCCCAGTGCCATTTCCACATCCTTTCGGTTCACATTCTGAGTTATAGCGTTACTCTTCAGTGCACCTAAAAACAAGGGAGCATAAGTCAATTTAGCAAGGTTCTTTTTTGAACCTGATGGCTCCAACTTGCAACTCTTCAAATCATTCATTCAAGTAACACATTTCCACATGTGGTAAGCTAAAATGTTAACCCTAGGGTGACATTTACCATGGAGTTTTATGCCAACCTATAACCCTTTTTCCATTACATGTTGAAATTTAGCCTCAAATGAGCGACATTAAAAACAGTTTTCCATGAATATATCATGTCATATCACATTACTTCCAGTCGAATCACAGACACGTGAGTTTTACTCGCACACAGACATCAAAAATCAGCATCATCGAAACTTATCCATGGCTCCCAGAATGCATTGCACCATTGAAGCATGTCACCATTGTTGAGATTCATATGCTGATTCTTGATGTCTGTGTACGAGTAAAACTCACAGGAGCCCAAAATATGTAAATGGTGTGTTCTAAATCGTTCGATGTTCTGATTAAATTCTATTATTCCCTAGCCATTTTTTCATCAGATGTGTCACGAAAAATGCCAAAGCGCTGCGGCGCAAGATAGAATGCTCCTTACTTTATTGCATTTACATTCCTACACTTGACTAGGCTATTTCAAATACAGGGAAACTGTTTCAAATGTGAGAATTACACTGTTGTGTAGGCTAAATGCAATCCCTCTGTATTCAGGCATAATAGGTAGCAGTTGAAAAAGAAATATTTTAAAATATTCTGCTTGACATTCATATTTGGTGACAACTTCAGGTTTGTGAAACTTCACAAGAACGCAGATTTTAGTAGACCTGTGATTGTGAGTACTCTCACCCTTCAGTACTCTTTTGGACAGGGTGACCAGGCAGCTGGATTCAGTGCACCCTCACACCAGGATTTTATTTATGGACTTTTCCTCTGCTTTTAATACTGTACACACACACACTATTGTACCGTCTGGAGGAGCTTCAGACCCATCCAGCACTGATTTTATGGATTAAGGGTTTTTTACAGAATAGCAGGTTTTAGTAAATGGTTTTAAATCTAGTAAACTGTTTTTAAACTCAGGACTCCCACAAGGTTGTGTTTTATCACCCGATCTCTTCTCTGTCCATCTCTTGCAGCAGTGAAGGAATGACTCTTTAAATATGCAGACGACATGGCCTTAGTAGCCCATCTGACAGGTGCCAATGCGCTGTCTGACTACCATCAGGCAGTTAGCAATCTGGCCAGGACTTTTAAGGCAAGTTTCCTCGAGCTCAACATTGGAAAGACCAAGGAACTGTGTTGTGGTAGCAGAGGAACACTTACCACGACACAAACACAGCTTTTCCAGCCGATCAGCATTTATGGCTGTAGTAGAGTAGGCAGGGCGAGACCGTGGTTCGAGTCCGGTGAGTAATTGTGAATTAGCGCCAGCTGTACGCACACTGGCCTCAAATCACGTAGGAGATGGGAGCATATAAAAGTATATTTATATTTATGTTCATGTTTTGTTCGCCGGCGGTCGTCCGTGAGGGGCCGCCGGCTCTTAAATTACTTTATTAAATGTTTGCCGGTTTCCGCCTCCTTCCTTCCTTTTATGGAGAATTTGTTACAATGGCCAACCTGTAGAACAGGTCAAATCTTTTAGATAACTCGGAACAGAAATAGACGGATCCCTCTCTTTCTCCGAACACACAGAATATGTGTACAAGAAGGCCCAGCAGCGCCTCCACCCGAGAAAGCTCAGGACTTTTAATGTCACAAAGGACATATTAACCACAGTCTACACATTACTGATAGAATCCACTCTCACATTATAAAATCTCTTCTTGGTACAATGCACTCACCACTAAATACAAAACAAACCTCACACAAATAATAACACAGGCCTACAAAATAATGGGCTCCCCCTAGACCCCCCATCAGATATTTACACTCACTCAGTACTTTGGAAAGCCACCAACATCACACAAGACCCCACCAACCCTCTTCTTTGACTGCCTTAGTCTTAAACTAATCTTATCGAGAGTCTATGCAGAGGCTCTTACTTCCGTTATTAAATGCCATCGAAACGTCACAATGACGTAGGTCCAAAGTGGGTCTAAAGGCCTACATTTTATTCGCCATTAATTTAGGTAGGAGACCTGCACACAGTATAGGCCTACACAATGTTGCTAAAGTGTTGACGGGCCCCCCTTAGAAACAATTAAAGTATCACTGGACTAGTTCAGTTCACTTACACATTTTTTACTTTTTTAAACACAGTGTATTGGAGAAAAGTTGTAGTATACTTCAAAGATAAGACTAACTGTTAAAGTGTGGATTTTGCAGAGAAGAATCCTGATTCTGTGGAGAAAAATTCTTGAAGTTGATTTTTCGGCCATGAAGGCAAATTAATGTAATAATTCAAGTCATAAATTTGGCATATTTTGACAAGACACGAAAATGGGCACTACACTCATGCCAGTAGAACGAAACCTTCCAAATTTGAGATCGATTGGGCGAGTGGTTAGAGAGTTGCATGTGGAACAGACAAGTGGTTATAATGCTGAAATTGTCCTTAATGTTATGTTAAAATGTTGATAATCTCCAACTAAATTGTGTTTTGACAAACAACTGTATCATTTAACTTTGGATAAATAAAAGAAAGGCCAAAGACAACTTTCATTGAGCAATTAAAAAACTGAATTTACCATAGAAAACTTCAAAAAGACGCAGATCTTTGAAGCACAGCATGCCCATCCGTCCGGTCACGTTGTACTGCCGTTGCAGTTCTGGCACCATCAGGAACTTCATCATCCTCCTAGTGGCATCTTCAAGTGAGGAACCCCCTATGTCTGCAACCATGGCAACCTTAAGAGTATACAGTAATAGAGCACAGTACATTTAAAGTCACAGGATCAGAAAACATAAATAAATATCATAAAATATTCTCTGTCTCCATTACATAGCCAAACACCCCGCTTTAAACCTGGCATCCTTATTGTTGGCATGTCAATAATAATAATAATAATAATGATAATGAAGTGTTAAACCAATTATGTGCTTGATAGCATAAAATACCAGTTCCCTAAAACCTACAAGACTGGCATTGTGAATATGGCCTATAGGCCATATTCACAATGCCAGTTTTCCCTTTTCAGCATAGAGCTTCACAGCCAAACTGCCTCAAGGGGGTGATCTACTACAGAATGACCATGATTATGTCCATGGGGAAATGAAGACATTTTCCATCAAGCATAATTTTGTGTAGAAGTCCACCCTCAATATTTTTGACTTGAACTTATTTTTGCACTTTCCAGTAGGGGTGTGCCAAAAAGTCGATAAAGATCTTGATACGACACGTGACAATTCGATTCAGATTCTCAAACTCTGGAAAATCGACCATGAATAGCCTATATGACAAACACACGGAGCAAAAATAACAGGTGGAACCAACAATCTCATTACCTCAATCACTACGTAGTTTATATTAGAGATTTTTCAGGTTCAACAGCAGACAAAAGCCAGAAGAGGGTGCTGGCCACATAAATATTTTTTAAGTTATTGTATATTGTTCTCATGTGTGTCAAGTTGTACAAGACTTGTGTAAGTAATGATATAAAATTTCATTCATAATTTTAGTTTTATGCACTTAAAAGTATTGAATATAAAAATCGAAAATCCCATCACAATATTTGTCAAAATTGTGCACCCCGCAAGCGCTATGGCGATTTCAATCAGTAGTCATGTAATGTTGAAGTCTTGTATGACTATATTGTTTGTGATCCCTACTTAGTGCCTACCACACTTCTTTTACACCAGTCAAATTGGTGGAAATCTGAGGATTTTGGTCAGCGACGACAATATTGTTGTTGGGGTTATCCGGTTATTGAGGGGGTGGGTTGCTGAGTGAAAATATCACCGTGGGTCCTCAATCCTGCATTCGGAAAAATGCCTATTATAACATGGGAGTCAATGGGCAAATCAGCATTGTTTTCCCCAATATGGTGCACGTGGCGGGAGCAAGGCTGTTGGGGCGTATCCAATTTTGCCGACTATAGCTATACAAGTATAATGGTCTTAATAACTTATCTATTTAGCTAAGGGCTGTTTTGCTGAGGACAATTCCCATCAGATTTGAAATTAAGATTAGTCAATGCAGCAGTGAACTGATGTTCAAGTATACTTAAGTCTCTTCTGTATTGGGACTACATGTAGGTGAAAAATGTTAAGTTGTAGCAGACATGGTTGATTTGAAGCAACCTGGCATGGGTCTTGAACCCTGCAAAGTTTAGTGATTCATTATGCATGGGAAGGATTTTGTCAGAAGAAAGAAAAAGAAAACACAGGAAAACAATAGGATCTGGCCCCCAAAATCTTACCACTGCAGACAGGAATTCAGGGTCTGAGAGCTTCTCATTCATGGCGAGAAACGTCCTCAACGTTGGCCAGGGGGAAAACCGCACCGTCTGGTATTGCCATGACTGGCATGGAATCTTTTTTGAGCAGTGTGTTTAGCATCTGCCCATGCAGCTTCAGTGTGTCCTTCACTTCTTCTAGCAATGTCACTAGTGTGATGAACATTGCTCCATCAATTTTTTGGGGAGCTAAACTTTGGCCACGCAGTAACTGGGCTGCTCTGTGGCCATGAGACGGGGTGGAGCTGCCGCCAAGTAGGCTCATGCTGAGGCCACTTGTGGGGGACCCACAGGGGTTTCGCGGGGTCAGACTCTGTCTTGCTGGGCTGACCCTGGTTACCTATACAATCTGGAAGCAGAAACTTTGACTTTAAGGAACATTTCAATACCTCTAAACGAAAACAAAAAAACGAATACAAATACTGAAATGGCAGATCTACAAGCTCATAATGCATTGAAACATAAGGCGTTGTGAACTCGCTCACACTCCCAGAAACGTTGTGGCTGCGGGATCCCTGGGACCTGCTCCGCCACCCGGAAACGTGAGGGCTGCTTAGTCCCCTCTGGGACACACAAGGGCTTCGGCTTCCCCTATGGAACACATGAGGGCTGCGACTTCTTCTCTGGGACACACGAGGGCTGCGGCTTCTTCTCTGGGACACACGAGGGCTGCGGCTTCTTCTCTGGGACACACGAGGGCTGCGGCTTCCCCTATGAGACACATGAGGGCTGCTGAGTCCCCTCTGGGACACACGAGGGCTGCGGCTTCTCCTCTGCACAATATGAAAGCAGAAGTACAGCATTAACACCATTTCAATAGCCTAAGAGGAAGAAATACCGGTAACACTGCAGCAAATTAAAAACACAACACTACCATTAAATAACTAGACCAACACATCATAGGTCAAAGACCGGGGTCTTGTAGCGCAATGTCAGTGGTTAATGGTGATTTGCAGGGTTTGCGGCTAGATTGGCTTAATCGGATTGATGCTGACTTCTGTGCTGCAGGGAACATTGTTCCGTCTAGGATACTTAGACTAGCCTACATTTTTACATGTCACCAAAGGCTGTTGCAGCGCTTTAGAAGTTAAGGAGCTTTATGATTCTGCAGAAATATAGGCTACATTGTCAAAATACAAATTGCAGCAATTTAGCCATCGTGTAGGTTGCTTGTAATTTAATCATACAAGTCTGCATATTCACATTTCAATAACTATCGGCATTCATTGGAAGATTAGGCAACTGAAATCGAGTTTGCCTTTTACCAGAGCTAAGGCTCTTTAGCATTGGGCGACAAAACGTAGCCTAGGCCAATGGTTCTTATCCTAGGGATTGCGACCCCAAGGGAGTTGCAAGACGTTTCCGATGGGTCGCGAGATGCTCTCCATGTATATTGTTGAGAAAAGAGCAAGAGAAAATGAAGATTTGAATAAGGTGTCTTAAAATATTAATGTCTTACAATATAGCCTACTGAATGAATGAATGAAACAGCATTTCAGAATTTTCTGTCTGACACTATAAACAATCGAATGCAAAGAGAGAATTTATCTTATCGTAGGCGACGTTTTCAGCATGTGATATTTCCCCTCTGTGACAGAATGCTGCAGATTCACCGTAATTTGTGAATGGATAAGCTATTCTCTGACAAAAGAGTTTTAAGAACCAGTGGCTAGGCGATATGCGGGCAATCACTCGAAAGTCAATGGATGGGCAGTGCATCAATTAAATTTAAAATAAAATAAATCCTGACAATATAGCATATTTACATTTCTCATGGAAAGAGGGACATTTTCACTTCTCCTTTTGTAGGCCAATATACCTATTGTAGGTCTTGTTTCACTTCATCACTTCACACACTTAATCACTAACCCTGTTTTTTGTCCGGGCTTCACCTGCACCCCACATTTTCTTAGACACAAACGCCTCGGGAGGAGGTGGCAAGACATCTCCCTCAATGTCCGTTTCCTCTTCACTGGAAGCCAGCAGGGGTTTTGGTGCTCTATATTCAGTTAAAAGCATACATTTAAACTTTTACAATAGAATACACTGAAAAAAACAGTTAGAGGTGTTTGTTATCCCCCTTTTCCCCTGCACATTTTCGTAACGGCTCCGCACAGCACGCTTTATTTGTGTTTTCACTGGGAGACCCGGGACCCGTTACCCGTTTTTCGCACCCGTTTCAGAGGTGGCTCTAACCGTGCTGATCCAACACAAAACGTGATGTAACAGGCTGCTGTCCACTGATTGGTTAGAGAAAATAAGTGCGACGAAACACACAAACAAGGAAGTGAGAGAGAGGCAGAGGAGTTGATGACAAGTCCAGATGAGCGGTGTAAAATTAATCTTAGAAGTGGAGAAGTACAGGGAGTTGTATGATCCCCAGCACATGTTCTACAAGGACAACAGCTGATCAGAAGCGCTTGCCGACCGTCGCAGAGAAATACGTGTCTGGTGTAAACAGGGGGGCAGCAGATCGAGCGTGATTTAAGCGAGTGTGCCATGTGTGTAAAACACAACAGAACACACAACACAACAGCCTTGCCTCTTCTAAATGTTCCTGGCTCTGTCTTTTGGCGTTTTCGCTGACTACAAACCACAGCGCAAACAACAGCAGCAGTAACACCTCTAAGGCCTCCATTGTTGTGTTTACTTTACTGACCACGGCGTGACAGTACATATGCAGTCTAATAAAAACGACGTCACAGCAGTGTCGCCACGCCAACTATACCCACTTCCAGGTCGTAACGACACTACCTTCTGTATGGAAACAAAAACCGCCCTGGTTGTCCAAAGCTGGTGGTGCTGTACCGCGCCATACCGTGCCGTACCGTGTTGCTGGGGAAATGTGGCATAAGAGGCATACTGATCTAGTTTTGGACTATAAAATATTGGCATCAATATTGCTTTTTATGATATATTCCCACGGAAAGGAGTTTATTATACTTTATGTGGCTCAAGGAATTTTTTCTAACAACTGCCATATTTGACGTAAATGAAAAATGGAAATTAAAGGGAAAGGAAAAGTTTTTTTGTAACCTGGACCTTATTTCCAGCACGAAATAAGTTCATAAACTCAGCCGGAGAAGTTTGGAGTAACCTGATGTTGTTCGCGAGAAATTTACATCCATCTCAGTGAGTGCTATTCCAGCAAAATGGTAGAGTTCAGGGACAGTAACATTACAGCCTAAATAAAACATTATCAGTAACAACACGTCTTCTTTTCACCAATATGTAGTTATACATTGCTAGTGCTATTCCTCGATGACTTTGGAGCAGCTTGGTTGTCTTCCAGGGCTTTTTAAAAAATTCAGCAAACAAGCCTAAGGTTAGTTCTAGATAGCTTTGGGTTGACAGAAGACGTCGATGACGTCACTTCCACAAAATTGCGCACAATGAAGATGTCCAACATATCCTCAAAATCGGATATTCTGCTATATTGTACTAGCAGTAGCAAGTTAGCAGGCCATTGGATGTAGTGAACAAGGCTGAAATAAAATAATCATGTGGTGGCAAACGGCAATGACGTCATCGGCTCGTATTGACAAATCTTTTTTAAAATGCCATGATGACAAACAAGCTGTTCTGAAGTCATCGAGGGATAGCACTAGCAATGCATAACTACATACTGGTGAAAAGAAGATGTTTTGTCACTGATAATGTTTTATTTAGGCTTACAGGCCCCAACCTCTACCGTTTTGCTGGAATAACATGGATCTAAATATCTCCAGAAGGACAAAAAGTCACTCCAAACTTCCCCGGGTAAGATTATGAAATAAACATGATAGAAACAAGGTTTAAAAAAACAGTACAGGTTAAAAAACAGTACTTTTCCTTTAATGCCAGAAATTCTGCAACGTTAATTATACAACATTATATAACACTATATATTCTGTGTATTACATTACCTCCTTTTTCGCCTTGCAGGTAAATCATCACCATCTGTCTGTAAGTCAGATGTTGCCTCCGCTTTTTTAGATTTTTTGCGAGCAGCCTCGAAAGTGTCTTAGTAACAAAAGGAAAAAGGGTATTAGTATGCAATCTATACTGACCGTGATAAAAAAATCATTTTGGTATTTGCACCTATAAATAATCTCAAATGCCTGGAGTTGAGTAAAGATGAAAAAATATTGTTTACCATTCATGATGACTGATGTTGGTTCAGAAAAAGACAATTGAATATAGAAATCACAATTTTACAGCCTAAATTTGAAGTACATTATTGGCACTTATAGAAATTGATGCCTTATTGACATTGAGCTAGATAGATGACAGACAGAGTATTTGACAAATTCAGAAAAGAACCTCTTACCTGCCCATCCAAGTACCCTGATGGAGTATTTCGGCCACGATTCCTCTTGCTTCTGTCGGTCCTTCACTGCCTTGGTTACATTACGTCCTGATGGCCAGAAACACTTATTTTGTTCTTCGGTCATCCAGCATGTTGGAATTATATCCACCACAGATTGGCCATCGAAGGTCTCATCAATAAACTCGACAACACAGAACAGGGGCATGCTGCAAAGTTCATAATAGTTACCGATTGTGTAATTGGATAAATGCAACAGCTCCATCCTGCAATGGCAGAAGTATTAGTCTCTCAGTTAAATCTGTGACTGACACACCGTGCAGCTGGTGAGACAGCCGTGTCACTGTTCTAATCCCCACACACGTTGACTCAATAGGGTAGTTGTAAAAGCTGCCTTCTTTTTCATAAAACTGACAGACTGCGTACATACCCCCTGATACCAACTCAACAATGTTCCGCACCACAGCAACTTTGCCCTTAACATTAAAACAATTGCTGCCTTCACGACGAGAAATTATATTGCTCTCATGTCTGTACTTCATGTACTGCATGCGGACAGGAACATCAGGGAGAGTCGGACCTGAGAAATGTGGTTGTAGAGGCTTATTTGCCCTCTCTTTTCCACTTTTAAGGGAGAGCGAACGCTGCTTTTCACTGAGACGTCTTACGAGTTGTTGAACTGTGCCTTGGGGACGTCTCACTAGCCGCTTCATAGTCCCCAGATGGTTTTCGAAAGGGAAACATGAGACGTTGTCTAGGGCACCAAAGTTTCTGGCATCATCAGCAAGATGGATGAGTGAGTGAGTGTTATAGACTAGCTGCTCTGATCCATATATCCGTCCAAAATTTGTCACATAACATTTCAGTAGCTTGTCTGCATATTCACAGTGCTTAGAGCACAAGGCTGGACTGAGAAGTATCCTCATTGCAACAGAAATTAGCATAAAGTTTTTGTACAGCCTTGTTGGTAGGCGTCCTTTCAGTACCACAGGACCTGTGTACAACAGAAACTGCCGATATTCAGTGGCCTTCCAATTTCTGTATTCTCGAAGAAAATTGACCTTAGCTTACGTGAAAAATTCTGTGGGAGATTTGCTCTGATTGATTCCAAGTGATCAGAAATCATGTTGATTGTGGAAGCAGAAAGACGACTACTTAAAGGTCCCTTGGTCCAAAGATGTACAATTCTTCTAACATGTCCTAAGCATACCAAATGCATATAGTCAAGGACAAAGCTCGAGACCATTGTAATGCCAAGCTCTTGTAGCGGTGAGACTATATCATTATGGTGATGTTCACTATCAAGCTGCTGATCAAAGGTCAAGTCTGTCCGAAGCGGTGCAGTCAATTCTGGAAACACAACTGTACCTAAATGAACCCCATACTCAGTACATCGCTCACAGGAGCTGTAGCCAGTGTGACCTTTGATGCATTTCAAGTAGGCACGAGCAGGTGCATCACAAATAAATGCATCTGGAAGAGCAACATTGTAATGTCTTTCATTGTATTCTAGACCATCACGCATTAATAGCTTCAACTCCTCAATTAAATCCTTTAGGTATTCATGAACCAATTGAGGCTTTGTTGGGCCTGCAAACAGACCAATGACACCAACATTAGCTCTGGGAAGTTCCTTGATCTTAGCCAGAATAGGCCATAACTCCTGTTTAGAGCTGCCTGAGAGGGGTATACCATCAATGTTAATGCGCAGTGTTATAGTGTCTACTGAGGAATGTGCTTCCTTTGACAGCGCTGAAATGATTAAGTTAGACACTCAATATGGCAATAGCATCCAGTTCCGATGTCTTTGATTTCATAGGTTGTTAAGGTTGACAAAAGAGTTCTTGGATCTTTTGGTAACTCTAAGCCACACTGCACTAATAAGTGCAACAACTCTGAAAGGGCACTATGTGAAATATTGTGATTTACTGCCCAGTCTCTCAATTTCCTACAAGGGTCTGAGTTGTCACCTGTGCTTTCCGAATCAGTCTGATCATTTGTGGCTTCAAAACTGTGTTTGGAAACAACTTCAGAATGTGATTCATCACTTTGACACCCCAACTCTTCACTATGATGTCCATAGATCTGTCTGTCATTTGAATTGTTACTTCCATGAGACTCCAACTCTTCCTCTGATGCAATTAAATCGATATTTGTTGGTTCAATGTCCTCGTCATTATGGCAGTCTGCCAAAAACTTCAAGTGCTCCTGTACTTTCATTTTAACACGTCTTCGTTTAGTCCAACGACTGTCATCATAATCCATTTTTCTTTTTGATCTGTAACAGACAAAGCTTTTGTACTATACAAAACTGACAGACATATTGAGGTGTTTAAGTTTAAGACCTGCTGACTGTCACACACATGTGTGTGTGAAATTAATAGTGGCTCAGAGATAATATATTCCAATATCCAAAGATCGTGACACATCACTAATCTGTGATGGTATGTTTAAAGGAGTCATATGTAAGATTGTGGCCAGAAATGATATTACAATCATGTTTAATTGAGCAATATCAGGGTTTTTCCTTGGCCAAAAATGGAGAGTGGCGGTAACCCCTCGCGGAGCACACGGCATGGTGCGATCATAGCTACGACAGTGGGGGGGTGCTAGCGTAACTGTAAGATCCAGAAATAGCATGGGTCGCGCAGAATAAGAAAACCCAGCGCACCCGACAGACAGCGCTTGAAGTATTTATTTTTGGATTTCCTCATCGTGAGGCGGTGGCGGCAAGAAATAACGTGGTGGTGGCCGCCACCGAAATCTCTATGGAGGAAAAACCCTTCATGTAAGAAATTGATAAAAATGGGCAAAATGGGTTAAATAAAATATCCACCCAAATTCTGAATACTTTAGAGCCCTCCTCTCCCTGATTGGGAACGTTCATCAAATATCAAATGTCAACAATATCAGTTGTGGGCTGCACTTCTGCTTTTGAAATGATAATATCCTGGTTAAACTAATGTGATATAAGTCATAAGCATTTGAAATTAACATAATTTGTCAACGTCTTGTAATATATCAGGAGCATTTAAAGGAAACTTTAAGGTCGATGTATGGAAACTTACGCCATATTTATGAACAACAGGGTACACCTCCTCCTGTCTTGTTGGCTCCTGTCTTCTGGCTGGCAAGACCTTAATGAAATTAGACAAAAAATGAGCAAATCAGTGTTCAACAGGAGCTTTCAATAAAAAAATAAGTAACCATTTAACATCAAATAACCAGCTTACATGACACTAAGTGTGTGCAAGCGTCCACGATAAGCAAGGCTCACGTGTAACTCAGCAATATGCGTATTAGGGCTGCAATGATTTGTCAATGTTTTCGACAAAAATCGATAATAGAAATAGTCGACAATGAATTCCATTGTGGACAATTGTCGCCAGACATGTTTTTCCAACGGAGTGAGGCATCTCACTACAATCTTTGCCGTGAGTTGCACATGCACAATTGCATCTCTGCCGAGCGGTAGCGTACAGTAATGGCGGTGTCCTATACAGCAGCTAAAGTTTGGGAGCTTTTTAGCCTGGATAAAGCGAATAATTTCAGACTGGTGAGAATTGTAAAGTTCTTTTGCACCAGACTGTGCAGTTGTCCACTGAATGTACTTCACAAAATTCACTTAATATTTGTTGTGTTCACTGTTTAACTGCTGCTATGTGCCTGCCCTTGGTTTACAGGAAACATGTTCACTTGATTTTTTTTTTATAAAACACATTAGCCTGTCCTTAAAAATGGATATGTTTATTTGTTTATGGATTTATGTCTATACTGACCGAACACTGTGCCTAATTGGTTTTAGATTTACTTTTTTATTTACTTTTTGTATGAATCGGCCTATCCCTCCCTCCTCTACCCTCTCGGCCATCTTTTACCTACATAAAAAGGGGCATGAGTCCCGGTCTCCCTGTGCGTCTTGCTGGCTTCTATCGTTAGTTGTAGTGTTGCAGTTACAACTACACTATTACAAAATGAAGAATAAATATTGACTAAGGTTGAATTTTGTTTGCTTGCATAACCCAAAGAGCAAATATCTTATTATAAAAAATATAAGAATTATTAAAACACGTAAAATATTCTGAGAAAGGAGATAAATAAATGATAAATGTATCATTTCAATGACAATTGTATAATTTGATGGAGCTGAATTAATATCAGCCTTATCCCAGGAACATCACGGTTGATGCTCATGATGCCAAACCACTCAGATGTTCCTGGGATAAGCCTGATATTAATTCAGCTCCAACAAATTGGCTGTGTTTGTTTTACTTTCATATACTTAAAATGTACGTAGTTATATTATTATTATACAATTATCATTTATTTAGCTCCTTTCTCAGAATATTTTACGTGTTTTAATAATTCTTATATTTTTATAATAAGATATCTGCAGCTATATTTGCTCTTTGGGTTATGCAAGCAAACAAAATTCAACCTTAGTCCATATTTATTCTTCATTTTGTAATAGTGCAGTTGTAACTGCAACACTAAAACTAACGATAGAAGCCAGCAAGATGCACAGGGAGACCGACATTAAGATGTTTACAAGCCCAAAACATTTGAGACTGTTTGCTTACACATTTATTTTGATTTGTTCCAATT
The DNA here is from genome assembly GCF_015846415.1 of Triplophysa dalaica. Lineage (NCBI taxonomy): Eukaryota > Metazoa > Chordata > Actinopteri > Cypriniformes > Nemacheilidae > Triplophysa > Triplophysa dalaica. Next base: position 750,999 of record NC_079542.1, read on the forward strand.
TATTCTTAGAGCAAAAGGTGGGGACATTACAATATGTTGAAGTATGTGTTATTCAATATGTGCAATATGTTTTTATGTTTGAAGCATGAGGAAGGGTTCGGGACGGAACCAAACTCTGAATCTGATATTGACTCAGATGAATTTGAAGTGAAATAATGATGAATATATTTTATATCATATCACCGTTATTGAATAAAAGTATATTGTGATATATTGATACTGAATTATTGTCCAGCCCTATAGCTAAACCAAACCTGCTGTTTTTCCTTTTGGTTAGATTCTACATCAGATTTAACAGCACAAACCAAAAATACAGACTATTTCATCTGCATTGTTATTTTTATGGCAACATAATATTTCAATTTACCTTAATTTTATGGAAATTCGGCGTTGGTCCTTCAGAAAAAAATGCACTTCACCTCCAAGTCACAGCCAGCTTGTTTTCCGATTCCGAATGGACCGTTAAAGTTTTGAGCGCGAAACACAGCCTTTGCATACAGGCCCCAGAGATGTCCGAACTGCCTGACCAAATAACAATTTAATACAGTAAAATTCGTAAATTAAGGATATGTGAGAGAATTAACAAACGACTTAAGTGCTTCGCTGGCTTCATTATGAATGAGCCTAATTAGGTGTTGTTGTGCATAACAGGCAGTGGTGGAGAGTACTGAAAATCTGTAGTTAAGTACAATTAAGTGCATTGCTAAAATATTACTCAATTACGAGTAAAAGTACCGGTGTTAGAGAAATACTCAAGTAAAAGTACAGTTTGTAAAAAAAAATTTTTTTTTTAAAACTCTTTTTTTTAAACTATAATTTTTTTTAAAGAAAATTTTCTAACCACTGATGTCACCGTCACTTCTCCAGACAAGGGCTGGAAATTATGTGTTTTCCTTTACCAGAAGTTGCCAACAATCTATTAATCATAATAATAGATAAGATGCAAAACAAGTGTTTTTCCCCAAAATTTTTCTCATTTAAGTTTTTATTTCCTTACTAAGCAAATGTCTCCGGCAGACAAAAAACTAAATTATGAGGAGCCACGACTGATTAAATATCCATGAATACATTTTTAACTGGTTAAGTTCTTCATTCAGAATGAAAGATCATAAACGTCCTTTTTTTGTTTTGTTTTGTTTTCCGTCCTCATGACCCGGTTTTCATCGTCTTGTTTGCTATCAAATCACCTTACTTGCTACAAAAATGCAGATAAAAGGTTTGGATATGGATCAGTAATCAACTATGATTTTAAAAGTAATTTAGTAGATTACATGGATTAATGAATATTACAAGTAAAAGTACAGGCTTGAAAATCTACTCATAAAAGTACAAGTACCCCAAAAAACTACTTAATTTACAGTAATCTGAGTATTTGTAATTAATGACTTCCACCTGAGATACCAGAAACCACTCCCCAAGCGGGTCTTTAATCTGGGTATCCGGCGTGGTAGATGGCTGTACAAACTGACCAAAAGCCAATTGGGTAGCAAAATGGGTCCTATGAGGCATCAGGGAGGGATTTACCCAACATTCTACAGGCAACTATATGTTATAAGCAATTTATGTTAAGTTAGCAAAATATTCATACAATATAAATATTGTAAATATTCAATTGTCAGCAGTAGCAATGCTGTCTCCTTTACACTTATCCCCATAAATCTGTACCAATCTGGGTCACTGCACCAATGAAAGTGTTTATGTGAATGCTCCATGCACTGTCGGAAGGCTTTCTGCAGCTTTTTTCTTTTACTTAAATTGAAAGGGCCTCTGTCCTTACAGGCCTACTTCTTTAACTACCTCAGCCCCTCCCTTTACCGTCTTAAACCATAAACCATGTATATGTCAATGCATCCTGAAGATCTTCAGATAGCCTAACCAAACAGATCTACTGTACCTCTTACAGCCAACACATCAGTCATTGTTGGTGTATGAGCTACACCTTGATAGAAACACATGCTACTCCTTGGTCCAAGGACATCTAACAACACAGAAGCGGCAGACAGATTGATGATGAGGCCTCCTGAAAGTCCTTTTTTTCTTTTTTCCACTTGTCCTGTCCAGCATCGAAGCACACAGAATGATGCTCTGTCTGCCATGTTGTGACGAGCAGATTTTGCTTTGCCAAGAGGAGGATGGGTGTATTTCTAAATGTAGATTCTTTTTTGTTTTATTTGGGCTCTTGACTTTCTTAGAAATTGTATTGTCAAATTTAATATGACTTATTATAATTGTTTTTGTAGCATGATAAAAAAAAAACATTGCGCAAGGTAATAAAATTTGAGAGGGGTTGTCGCTACCTGATCCGTCCCGGAAATACGATTTGTTCCGCGCATGCGCGAAAATTCGTCTAATTCCGGCCGAATCAATTTACGGCAGTTGAAAAAAAGTAGTTTGACACAACTCGTTCCATACCGGATTTTTTTTTATAAACTCTTTATTGAAAATTGCACTTAACATCAAAAGACAATAAACTAATAACAATTTTTAATGGTTTGGAGAAATGTACTGAATGAGGGATAGGCTACACTACCCCTTTAAGAGGTCTTTTTTTATTAATTTTGATACTTTTTTATTTTATTTTTGATTACCAATGAAAATACAATATAAAAAAATGATTAGTGTCATGAGTGAGAAATATTATTTATTTATAAAATATTTTTTTATGTATAGAAAAAAACGAATATATAATAGTTTTTATTAGTGATTATCATTTTTTGGCAAAATATGTCACGGTTAATATGTGGCACAAATTGTTACCCCGATTGAATAACTACAAAAAATCTAATTTAACAGTTTACATTTGTAAAATGTAAATTTTAATTATTTTGGATGGAAGCCAAAACCAAACGATGTTGTGCTAACAGGTGCCCATGCTGGAGACGCCTCTAACTCTGCGATATTGGCTGCAATTGGTACTCTTCAAAACATGATGCAGGACTTCAAAACGGAGCTAAAGCAGAACACACTGACCATAGTCAACATTGCGAAAGCTGTAGAGTTTAACTCTACCTAGATCAAAGATTGTAAAAAACAGTGCCCGTCGAGTTGGCTAAGAGGGACTTGTCAATACTAGGTCAAATTTACCTAACTAAGATGGAATGTTTATCAAGATGTATTTACCCAGCCTATTCCAATGCCATTCCAAACAAATTGATTAAATCTATCCACCAAATCAACCTAAACTTCATTTGGAGAAATAGACCACATTATATGAAGAAAAGCAATATGTTTAAAGACACAAAGGATAGAGGACTAAAAGTAATTGATTTTGACTCCCTTAATGGAACCTTAAAAATAAATTGGTTAAAATCTTGGATCAAACACAACAACTCCTTTTGCTATTGTATTCAGAAGGACTTATTCAAGAAAATCGGAGGATTAGAATTTCTTCTTCGAGCGGACTTTAATGTTAACAGATTATGAGATGGTGGTCTAGTGGGTTAAACCACTGAACTGGTAAATCAAAGGTTGCTGGTTCGATCCCAGCATCCACCACCAGTGTGTCCTTGAGCAAGACACTTTACTCCATGTTGCTCCAGGGGGATAGTCCCTGTAATAAATGCACTGTAAGTCGCTTTGGATTAAAGAGTCTGCCAAATGACTAAATGTAAGTGTAAATGTACCCATATCATTGTCAGAGTTTCACAAACAAATACTGTTGCATTGGAAAATCCTATACGTACATAGCTTCTCACCCCATACATCTGTACTCTGGAACAACAGATATATTTTGCCGCGCAACCGATCTCTGTTCTTTGAGGATTGGTATGGGAGAAACATTTGGTCCATGGCCGACTTGATGGATACCAACGGTCATTTCTTCAATTATGATTTTTTTTGCATCAAACATAATTTCAAACCCTCAAAAAATTATACTTTTCAAAATTACATAAAGCACTACCCCAAGGTTTTGTCCTTCTAACATGAAACATTACAGCATACTATACGATACAACCACCATTGGCCCCACGATCAATTCAAGGGATCTTTGTTCTGGATAAAAAATGCTGAACGACTTTATTAGAAAATGTTTTACTGATTATCTTTACCCTAAAAGCCAAAATAAAAATAAGATCTTACAAAAATTTGATAAAGACTCAATCACTAAACTAAGAACTATGTATCTAACACTCCCTATTCCCCCTAAAGTGTAAGAAACACACTTCAAAGTGATGAACAATATTTTCCCCTATAAAAATTTAATAATAATAATTGAGCAGACGCATTTATCCAAATCGACTTACAGTGCACTTATTACAGGGACAATCCCCCTGGAGCAACATGGAGTAAAGTGTCTTGCTCAAGGACACACTGGTGGTGGATGCTGGGATCAAACCAGCAACCTTTTGATTTACCAGTTCAGTGGTTTAACCCACTAGACCACCATCTCACCATATCACATCACATTACACATTACAATTTACTGAGTCTACGCTTTGGTATAGATGACAATTCATGTACATTCTGTGAAAATTATGATGAAACTATGGCCCATGTGTTTTTCTCATGTAATGTGATACAGACATTTTGGTGTGATGTATAAAAATGGGTAAAGCAACAGATGTCTTCACTCCCAATCTCTTTCTCTAGGGACGATATAACATTTGGAGTGATATTGCAAAACAAGGGTGATGAGCTCTGTACTACAATTGTATGTCTAGCTAAATTCTTCTTCCTCAAATGTAGAGTTGTGAAATCATTTCCCAAATTAGTTTTTTTTTAAATGGATTTAAACTGTATATGAAGTCTTTAAAAATGTTGAAAGGTCCTAAAGCACAAAAAATATATGATACCCTAAAATACTTCCCAACTAAGGTTAATAGCTGAACAATAACGGAATTCTCCCCTTATGTCATGTTGTAATTTTCTTAAATTTTAATCTATTTTATTTACATCTTTTTTCTTTTTTCTAAGACTGCATATATATTTCCTGTTTGTATTAAGAGCTGCTCCCTCCGGCTATGTCTTTTCTGGATTATATTATGAAGAAACGGATGTTATGCAGCCATGTTTGTTTGTAAATCTTGATAATTTCAAAAAAAAAAAAAAAAGCCGATGGGGCGAGTGGAGCTCCACTCTCGAACAGGAAATACGTCACCTCCACTCAATATAAAGAAGGGGCAAAATGGCATGATGAGCTCTCCAAAGTTCCAACTTAAAAGTGGCAGCTAAAAATCAATCCACTTCTTTTAGTACTACAGACACAAGATAAAGACAAGTTATTTTAAGTTCAGAAAAAAATAAATAAAGGAATGATAGTTTCATAAACAAACCCACAAGAATAAAGTTGAAGTATTTTATTGTTTTCTTAGACTTTTGTGAGAGTACAAAAATGAAGAAGGTCGATTAAGTTCTTTAGAGTTTACAGAGTTCTTCAATTTAAGAGTTATTTGGGCAAGAGAAGATTATGTTATTTAACGCAGGTTGTAGAACTGTATTTAGGAAAATTGTAATGTTCAACAATTTATGTAATAACAATAACAATAAAAAAAAATGAAAAAATGTGTATTGAAGCAAAGTTTATGTTTTTTTTGTATACTGTCAATTATAGTTTGTGCATATAAAATCGCAATCGGCAAAAATCAAAATCTGCACGTTTCACTAATAAAAAAATCGGAATCAGCAAAGAAAATTGCAATCGGTGCATCTCTAATATTTATACAATTCACCAGAATTATTTGGTAATCAGTAACAAAAAGACAACCTTCTTTAAACCAAACGCTTCAAAACATAGTCTTGTTTTTGAGTAATACGTTGATTGTTCCATATAGCATATAACAAAATGAAACTTAAATTAAATAAAGACACAATAGAATAATATAAAATAAACTTAAGAACATAATAGAATAATTTAAACTAAACTAAACTAGACAAAAGAAAATTACAGAATAACTTAAACTAAACTTAAGGACACTATAGAAAATTTTAACTAAATGAAACTCAATTGAAATAAAGACATAATATCATAATTTAAAATAAACGTAAAGACACAATTGAAATATTTAAACTAAATGAAACGTAAATGAAATTAAGACATAATAGAATAATTTCAAATAAACTTAAGAACATGATATAATTATTTAAACTAAACTAAATAAAATTACAGAATAAATTAAACTTAACTTAAGGACAAAATAAAATCATTTAAACTAAATGAAACTCAATTGAAATAAAGACATAATAGAATAATTTAAAATAAATGTAAATACACAATAGAAATATTTACACTAAATGAAACTTAAATGAAATAAAGACATTATAGAATTATTTCAACTAATAATAGTTTAATTGATTTGAGGTTTATTCCATATCACCACATTATTCATGAAGACATTAGATGACCATCTGAAAGTTTCAGGTCAAGGAGTTTCATCACAAGATCCTGCAAATGAAACATAACGCATGATATTTAATAATGGGATAAATTCTTATCATCTGTTTTAGATGAATGTGTTTAGATGTGTTTTATACTTTCACATTAAAGAGTGCTGATCACTTAAAAATAAAGGTGCAAGTTCATCACAGCGATGCCTTAGAGCCAGTTTTATTTATATACGTTTTAATTAAATACTCTTCATATACAGTTGAAAGAAAAAGTATGTGAACCCTTTGGGCTTACTTGGATTTCTTCATAAATTGGTCATAAAATGAGTTCTGATCTTCATCTAAGCCACAACAATAGTGAAACACAGTCTGCTTAAACTAATACCGCACAAACATTATACGTTTTCATGTTTTTATTGAACACAACATGTAAACATTCATAGTGCAGGGTGGAAAAAGTATGTGAAACCCTAGGCTAATGACTTCTCCAAGAGCTAATTGGAGCCAGGAGTCAGCCAACCTGGAGTCCAATCAATGTGATGAGATTGGATGTGTTGATTAAAGCTGGTCTGTCCAATAAAAAACACACACCAGTTTTGAGTTTGCTGTTCTGAAGAAGCGTTGTCTGATATGAACCATGCCTCGCACAAAAGAGCTCTCAGAAGACCTACGATCAAGAATTGTTGACTTACATAAAGCTGGAAAGGGCTACAAAAGTATATCTAAAAGCCTTGATGTCCATGTGTCCACAGTAAGACAGATTGTCTACAAATGGAGAAAGTTCAGCACTGTTGCTACACTCCCTAGGCGTGGTCGTCCTGTAAAGATGACTGCAAGAGCACAGGGCAGAATGCTCAATGAGGTGAAGAAGAATCCTAGAGTGTCAGCTAAACACTTACAGAAATCTCTGGCACATGCTAACATTTTTGTTGACAAATCTACAATAAGGAAAACATTAAACAAGAATGGACTTCATGGGAGGACACCACGGAGGAAGCCACTGCTGTCCAAAAAAAAACATTGCAGCACGTTTGAAGTTTGCAAAAGAGCACCTGGATGTTCCACAGCACTACTGGCAAAACATTCTGTGGACAGATGAAACCAAAATTGAGTTGTTTGGAAAGAACACACAACGCTATGTGTGGAGAACAAAAGGCACAGCACACCAACATCAAAACCTCATCCCAACTGTGAAATATGGTGGAGGAGCATCATGGTTTGGGGCTGCTTTGCTGCCTCAGGCCCTGGACGGATTACTGTCATCGATGGAAAAATGAATTCCAAAGTTTATCAAGACATTTTGCAGGAAAACTTAAGACCATCTGTCCGCCAACTGAAGCTTAACAGAGGATGGACGATGCAACAGGACAACGACCCAAAGCATAGAAGTAAATCAACAACAGAATGGCTTCAACAGAAGAAAATACGCCTTCTGGAGTGGCCCAGTCAGAGTCCTGACCTCAACCCGATTGAGATGCTGTGGCATGACCTCAAGAGAGCGATTCACACCAGACATCCCAAGAATATTGCTGAACTGAAACACTTTTGTGAAGAGGAATGGTCCAAAATTTCTCCTGACCGTTGTGCAGGTCTGATCTGCAACTATAGGAAACGTTTGGTTGAGGTTATTGCTGCCAAAGGAGGGTCAACCAGTTATTAAACCCAAAGGTTCACAAACTTTTTCCACCCTGCACTATGAATGTTTACATGTTGTGTTCAATAAAAACATGAAAACGTATAATGTTTGTGCGGCATTAGTTTAAGCAGACTGTGTTTCTCTATTGTTGTGACTTAGATGAAGATCAGAACACCTTTCATGACCAATTTATGAAGAAATCCAAGTAAGCCCAAAGGGTTCACATACTTTTTCTTTCAACTGTAGTCACCAATAAATGTTTGTGAAGCAGAAATGGTTCATTCATTCATTATCATTAGTTTACGCCAGTGGCGGCTGCTGATCTTTTAAAGAGGGGATGCTCATTTTCGGCCTAAATCCTAAAAATTGTCCATTTATTTATATGTAAATTCTGCCCTACGTTCCTTTTCAAGAAAATGCTCTGTTACCCTGTCGTACCAACTAGGCGTCTTTTCCAGTGACTTGACCAGTGTCCTCTCAATGGCCAGCAGAGCTAGGCTGCTTAAACGGCCTTGGCCCATTGTGTTACGGGTGTAGAACTTGAGCCGCTTTAGACAGGAGAAGCTCCTTTCTACACCTGCAGATGTAGCTCCACCCGATTGAGATGCTGTGGCATGACCTCAAGAGAGCGATTCACACCAGACATCCCAAGAATATTGCTGAACTGAAACACTTTTGTAAAGAGGAATGGTCCAAAATTTCTCCTGACCGTTGTGCAGGTCTGATCTGCAACTATAGGAAACGTTTGGTTGAGGTTATTGCTGCCAAAGGAGGGTCAACCAGTTTGTGGAGAAGTGGGCGTGGTTCAGCACGGTCTGCGGGAGGAGAGAGTGTCGGGAGAAAGACGGTGAGTAGGCAGATCAACGGTTTAGTGAAAACACCTGCTTCTCGTTCTAGTAATTGGCGGGGAGACGCTATAAAACGGATCGACAGATCCAGAGGCGGGAGAGAGGGAGACTGGGAAAAACGTGTGTGCGTGCCGGAGCCAAGAGAGGTTGCGTCCAAAGGGCTGACAAGAAGGAATCTACGATCCAGAAAGATTGTGTAGAAATACCCGGAAGTACTTTCGAAATAAAGAGATTCTTACAGTTTTTCCCAGCCACGCCGACTCCTTTCTTCCCTCCCATTATTGAACCTGTTTACATTGGTGCCAAAACCCGGGAGAAAGGAGCAGCAGCCGCCAGCATGCAGAGTCCGCCAGGATCGCCGTTTGCGGAGGTAATTTCATCACTCGCTGGTCTCCACCATCAACACCACCAGGCCCTGTTGGGTCTAAGAGAAGATCAGGAGAGACGGTTCCAGGCTCTCCTACAGACCCAACGGGAGGACTGCGAGTCATTCCGGAGCTGGGTGGACCAGGAGAGAAGCGGACGTGAATCGTCGACCGCATCCCCCACCATCCCGCTGCTCAAGATGGGGCCCCAGGACGAGCTGGAAGCCTTCCTAGAGCTGTCCGAGAGGTCCGCGGAGCTGTCCGGATGGCAGCAGGATGCTTGGGCAGCCTGTTTGATTCCCCTACTGACAGGCCAGGCCCAGATGTCCGCCCAGCAGCTGCCAGTGGCGAATCTCCTCCAGTATGAGGACCTCAAGAAGGCGATCCTGGAGCGAGTGGGGCTCAGTCCAGAACAGCACCGCAGCGGTTCCGGTCTCTGGAACTCGGGGATCGCGGTCAACCTTTCGCATTCGCCCACTAGCTATGGCCGACGCCAGCACCAACCACCAGATCGTCGATAAGGTGACACTGGAGCAATTCGTGGGACGGCTCCCTAGGAAGACCGCCCAGTGGGTCCAGTGTCACCGACACAGGCCATCCAGCTGGCGGAGGATCAGTTGGTGGCGTGCCCAGGGGTCGGCGTACCCCCATCATCTTCTCTCTCTCTCCCTATAACCCCCTCCCCTTCTCCCAGACCTGTTCCCTTTCCCAGGTCCAGTGGGAATTTCTTTCCCCGGCCAGCCCGCGTACCCTGATGTCACCGGAGATGGGGCCACACGGAGCTGCCAGGTCCTTCGAAGGAGCCGGGAACCTACAGGGCCAGGGCCCCAACGGCTCTTTCCCCCCGACAGCCTCTCCTCGCCAATTCGGGGGTCTGCCTCCTGCCGCTAGGGCGGCGGGAACTTCTGGGCCGGCCTGCTGACGTTGTGGGGACCCCGGACATTTTGTCGACCGATGTCCCATGATGGAGGTCGGCATGATGATCCGGGTAACAGACAACCCACAGGCTGCCCTCGGTCAGGACGGGCTGTACCAGATACCTGTGAGTATTAGGGGGGTACATATCAGGCTTTGGTGGATTCAGGGTGTAACCAAACCTCAATACATCAAAGCCTGACTCAATTTGTGGCAAGGGATACGGGCCGTATGGTTATGGTAAGGTGTGTACACAGGGATGTGGTGAACTATCCTTTGGTGCCCTTGACCATCAAATTTTAGGGGCAAAAACATAGTGTAGACGTGGCTGTTAACGAGCACCTCCGACATCCGCTAATTTTGGGAACAAATTGGCCGTTATTTTCAGTATTACTGGGGCAGTTATGCGCGGATGTTTCTGGGCGCAACCAAAAGCAAGGGGGAGGGGTGGTCGCTCAGTTGGGAGAGGTTGAGCCGGGACCACTGATGACTGGCTCAGAGGGAAATAGCGCTGTGGAGAAAATAAATCTCTCCCAGGGTGATGATTTTCCTCTGGAGCAGTCTCAGGACGACTCGCTCAAAAATGTGCTTGATCAGGTCCGTTCCATCGACGGACAACCTCTCCACCCTGCACAACCGATATCCTACCCCTATTTTGCTACATTAAAAGACCGGTTGTATCAAGTGACCCAAGACACTCAGTCAAAGCAGGATACAACCCAGTTGGTCGTACCAAAGAGCCGTCGGGAAATGCTTTTCCAGGCGGCTCACTGTAATCCAATGGCAGGGCACCTAGGTCAGGCTGCAACTGTCAATCGTCTAACGACCCGATTTTTTTCAGATGGGCTGGTCGAACGCTTTAATCGCACATTAAAAACCATCATCCGGAAATTCGTTCACGAAGACGCCAAGAATTGGGATAAGTGGCTGGAACCCCTGTTGTTTGCGGTCCGCGAGGTCCCCCAAGCCTCCACAGGGTTTTCCCCATTTGAGCTCCTCTACGGTCGTCAGCCCCGCGGGGTTTTAGACGTCCTAAGAGAGGCTTGGGAGGACGGGCCTTCCGCGAGTAAAAATCTAATTCAATATGTCCTGGACCTGCGAACAAAACTCCATACACTGGGACGGCTCTCAATGGAGAATTTGTTACAGGCCCAGGACAGACAGAGCCGACAGTATAACAGGGGCGCCAGACTGCATAAATTTGCACCGGGAGAGAAGGTACTTGTATTACTGCCAACGTCAAGCTCCAAATTGCTCGCCAAGTGGCAAGGACCCTTTGAGGTCACACGACGAATAGGGGATCTCAATTATGAGGTAGTTCGATCGGATAGGAGCGGAGCACATCAAATTTATCACCTCAACCTCCTAAAAAAATGGAGTGAGGCGAACACCGTGATGCTGGCGACGACAGTGAGCAGAGAAGATGATCTCGGGCCGGAGGTGAACACCAAGGTGCAATCCCTCGCTCTGGCTCCAGGGGGAGATCATCTCTCGTCCTCCCAGGTCACGGATGTTGTGCGATTACAAGCAGAATTTGCTGATGTGTTTTCGCCCCTACCCGGTCGCACAAATCTCATAGAGCACCACATTGAGACCAAACCAGGTGCGATAGTGCGAGGTCGCCCATATAGACTACCTGAACACAAAAAAATGGTGGTTCAGAGGGAATTAGAAGCGATGCTGGACATGGGCGTAATAGAAGAGTCCAACAGTGATTGGGCGAGCCCGATAGTCTTAGTGCCTAAAACCGACGGCTCCGTCCGGTTCTGTGTGGACTATCGAAAGGTGAATGCTGTATCGAAGTTCGATGCTTATCCAATGCCACGAATTGACGAATTACTTGACCGACTAGGTACGGCTCGTTTTTATTCGACATTGGATTTAACTAAAGGATATTGGCAGATCCCTCTATCTCCCTTATCCAATGAAAAGACAGCTTTTACCACGCCGTTCGGTTTACACCAATTTGTTACACTTCCGTTCGGGTTGTTCGGAGCCCCGGCGACCTTTCAGCGCCTTATGGACCGCATACTCTGACCGCATGCTGCATATGCCGCCGCGTATCTAGACGATATCATTATATATAGTAATGACTGGGAGCGGCATATGCAACACCTGAGAGCGGTCCTCGCTTCGCTGAGAGGTGCGTGACTAACGGCCAACCCGAAGAAGTGTGCAGTTGGGCGGGTAGAAATAAGGTATCTGGGTTTTCACTTGGGTCATGGGGAGGTGCGTCCCCAAATTAAAAAGACGGCCGCGATTGCGACCGCACCGAGACCCAAGACCAAAAAGGAGGTGAGGCAGTTCCTGGGGCTGGCGGGATATTACAGGCGGTTTGTACCCAATTATTCGGACCTCACCAGCCTGCTGACTGACCTCACTAAAAAGGGGGCACCAGATACCATCCAATGGACGGAGAAGTGCGGGGGTTTATCCAAGTGAAGGCTGCTCTGTGTGGCGGACCGTTATTGCACTCTCCGGACTTTACTCTTCCCTTTCTCTTGCAGACCGATGCATCGGACAGGGGCGTGGGGGCAGTATTGTCCCAGGAGATTGGGGGAGAGGACCGCCCGGTGCTGTACATCAGTCGTAAGCTCTCACAGAGGGAGACGAAGTACAGCACCATCGAGAAAGAATGCCTGGCGATCAGGTGGGCGGTCCGCACCCTTCGCTAATATCTCCTAGGGCGGGAGTTTACGCTCTGTTCGGACCACGCGCTTCTCCAGTGGCTCCAACGCATGAAAGATACCAACGCGCAGATCACTCGTTGGTATCTCGCATTACAACCCTTCAAATTTCAGGTGATCCACAGGCCGGGGACGCAGATGGCTGTTGCTGACTTCCTCTCCAGGGGGGGGGGGGCGGGAAGCTGTAGGCCGGATGGGGCCCCGGCCTGAGTCGGGCGGTGGGGGTATGTGGAGAAGTGGGCGTGGTTCAGCACGGTCTGCGGGAGGAGAGAGTGTCGGGAGAAAGACGGTGAGTAGGCAGATCAACGGTTTAGTGAAAACACCTGCTTCTCGTTCTAGTAATTGGCGGGGAGACGCTATAAAACGGATCGACAGATCCAGAGGCGGGAGAGAGGGAGACTGGGAAAAACGTGTGTGCGTGCCGGAGCCAAAGGGCTGACAAGAAGGAATCTACGATCCAGAAAGATTGTGTAGAAATTTGTATGTTGAAGCCGGAAGTGAATACCCGAAAGTACTTTCGAAATAAAGAGATTCTTACAGTTTTTCCCAGCCACGCCGACCCCGACTCCTTTCTTCCCTCCCATTATTGAACCTGTTTACACAGTTATTAAACCCAAAGGTTCACATACTTTTTCCACCCTGCACTATGAATGTTTACATGTTGTGTTCAATAAAAACATGAAAACGTATAATGTTTGTGCGGTATTAGTTTAAGCAGACTGTGTTTCTCTATTGTTGTGACTTAGATGAAGATCAGAACACATTTTATGACCAATTTATGAAGAAATCCAAGTAAGCCCAAAGGGTTCACATACTTTTTCTTTCAACTGTAGTCACCAATAAATGTTTGTGAAGCAGAAATGGTTCATTCATTCATTATCATTAGTTTACGCCAGTGGCGGCTGCTGATCTTTTAAAGAGGGGAAGCTCATTTTCGGCCTAAATCCTAAAAATTGTCCATTTATTTATATGTAAATTCTGCACTACGTTCCTTTTCAAGAAAATGCTCTGTAACCCTGTCGTACCAACTAGGCGTCTTTTCCAGTGACTTGACCAGTGTCCTCTCAATGGCCAGCAGAGCTAGGCTGCTTAAACGGCCTTGGCCCATTGTGTTACGGGTGTAGAACTTGAGCCGCTTTAAACAGGAGAAGCTCCTTTCTACACCTGCAGATGTAGCTCCAATTGTTGGCACTAATGAGAACAGTTTGTAAAGCTGAGGCATTGCACTGTCCAACTCCATGTCTTTAAGGAACACCATGTAATCACACAGCTTTCCCCTGTTACTCTGCAAGTCCTGATCTGAATACAGGACTTGAAGTTCAGACCTCAGTCTCCTGAATCAAAGTGATGGCCATAACTTTTCAGGACACTTTGGAAGGCCTCCTCTGGAAATGCTTGTCTCATGTCATCAAATTTCCCTGGATTGACTAATTCTAAGAAAAGCATACTTTCCAAATTTGAAAAACGTTGAGGAATCTGCTCCAAGAGGTTATCAAGGATGGCCATGTACAAATTTCTGTAGCGCTCTTGGGGGATCCTGCAATTGGGTCAGACAGTGCTTTCTCATGGGCTCATCTCTTGGGTCTGATGTGAGATCTGCTGCTTTGGCATAAACAGCTTGGAAAGCCCCCTCTGACCTCTTCTCTTTGACAAATGGAAGAAGAGACTCAATTCTTTTCTTGCAGTAAAGAACATCCATCGCTCTCTGTTGGACAATATCAAAGACCACATCAGTCTCAGAGAAGATTTGTTCATATGTGTACAACATGAACACAAACTCAAAATCCTCCAGTTTCCTCACGAAGCCTTTGGCACAATCCAGTGTATCATCATCCATTGTCGTATCTGCAATGATGTTATCAAATGTCTGCAGGAGGCCATCATAATTGTTTGCCACAGTGCTCACAATCCGTGATGTGAAATTCCATCAAGTAGGAGCGTTTCTGGGCAACCTTGAGCAGCCTGCAGACTCCAGAAAAGACGTCCTCTTTGTGGATTTTGAGAAAAATGTGGCAAACCCAGAGAGTGATGCAAAAAACATTCTGCACTCAGGCAAGCATTTGGCCCCCTGTGACAGCACCAGATTCAGTCTGTGTGCATAGCAATGCACAAACATTGCACTGGGGGCTATTGCTTTCACTTTGGCCTGCAGACCATTGAGAGCTGAAGCCATGACAGCAGCCCCATCATAGGTCTGTGCCACAAGCTTATCCTTAAAATTGTAGCCCTGAATGTTCTCATTTAAATCATAAAAAATGGACTGATCATCTTGCCCCCCTGTTACATCAAAAAATCCAATGAAGCGCTCCTGAATTTTACCTACACTATCCACATAGCGAACAATGACAGAGAGTTGGGCACGGCAGGATATATCAGTGGTTTCATCCACCTGCCATCCAAAAAAGGGAGCATCCTGAATTTCATCTCTGATCTGATCAGAAATGGTGGCTGCAAGAGCAGAGATCAAGTCATTTTGAATAGTGTGTGACATACCAGAAAACACAGTTGAGGACTCGAATTGTGTGGACAGGACAGAGTCATATATAGCTAATGTTTCTGTGAACTCTCTGTAATTCCCCTTGTTGGATGATTCACTACTCTCATCATGTCCCCTAAATGACAGCTCCTGCCGGCCAAGCAAGGATGTCACATCAATAAGGCGGTTTAGGAAGGCCCTGTTTTGTTTAAAAGTTTCATTATGTTTAGCCACTTGAATGCGAGCACCTTCATTGATTGCATGCTCAACCCTGATCCTGCCCATGCAACTTAATCTTGCACATGCACTCACATGTTCATTGCTGTTTTCATGCCTTTTATATGCCCTGTCAAAGTTTGACAGATCCCCAAACCCCAATTTTGACCAAACAACACATCCATGAGATGGTTTCATCAAGAGACATGGCCAGCAGTACATTTTCTTTTTCACAGCACTTCCAGTCAGCCAGCTAACTTTGTCATAGCAGGAGAGCTGAAAAGACCTGTTACTTTTCTCTATCTTTTGCACTAAATCAATCTTAGGTGTTGATCTGCCCCGCTGTTTAATTCTAAGTTTCTCCTCTAAGGAAGACTTTCTAATGGCTTTGCCAAAATCAGGTCGACAATATTAGCACTGTCTGCCATCGTGTGCAGTTTGCGAGCTGGCTAGTTCAGACTATATGAATTAATGAACAAACGATCTAATATATATATATATATATATATATTTAACTCAACGGGAGGAAATGTGGGAATTATGTTAAACTGAAACAATGAATGTGGTGTGAAATTGTGTGAAATATACGATGAAGGTTGCAGCAGTTTGTCTTTCGACTACACATGCAAAATCCGTGATGGGACTGAGTTGGAAATGGAGACACAGAGTGATACGCGTCATAATCTGAAGACCACGCCCACACCAACCGTCTCTTTGCATTGCGAGAAACTGCCGCCTCCTTGTCATTTATGATTTATAACAAAAAAAATAAAAAATGTCTAAAAGCTGATATGTGACAATGTGTATAGCAAACAATCTAAAAAAAAACAAGAAATACGTTTTTATAAGCTGTCGACCCCAAAAAACGAGCGTTTAATATAACGGCTCCTGAATGTTTTCTCCTCAGCAAAAAAAAACACGCTTCAACTGATGCCTTCGATGTCTTTTTATTTAACTGTCTTCCTCTCTTGAATCAGGACAATCAACATCCCAAACATCAAATGTACACCGTGAAAAACTGAAAATAAATCAAAATTACAATCAAATTCGTGATGAAATGATTTTGCCACGACGTTGTTCAATATAGCTTATTAAACTGAACAAATATACAAATAAACCATAACCAAGATATATCAACATACCGTGTGCTTTCCAAATCAGGATTCAGGAGACATTAGGAGACATATTTTGATCAACAATCTTCTCAATCTTACACCACTCAATTCGTGTGCTACACCTCGTGTTTCTCTGTTATTTTTCTGGTGTTCACGCAAAAATCAAATCACATAACCAGTATGTCTCATGGTACTAATTTTCTCCAGTAGGTGTCACTATTGCCAAACTATCATGCAAATCAACTATACTCCAAAATAAGTATTCAAGTAATGCATAATATATAAAACAAACCAACAACAACAAAAACCTTCAAAAAGGTGACACAAATATTCAGCAAGAAACTACACTATCTGTGACAGCTACACTGCCACCAAAATTTCAAGGATTTATGTCAGTAATATATATATATATATTTTTTCAAATCAAATAAATCCTGCAATGTTCCTACAAGCTGTTACTTAACATTCATTCCTCTTTCAACACTTTTACAACCAGTGTTAGTTTACCTTTATTTGAATTACACTATTTTAGATTTTGTGGTTTACTCATAGTTCAAGAGTTGTTTTCAACTATTACTACTAACCTTTGGATTGGACGCTCTAAAAAGGATATGTGTGTCAATCGTTCACCCTTTTTTCCTAATTTACTTTGTCCCATTTGGAGTTTAACCTTTCGCACCAACCCATCATCATCTGCCCTTGTCTCAACGACTCTAGCTAGCCTCCATTCATTTCAGGGAACATTGTCCTCCTTGAGAATTACTACATCTCCAACGTGAACATTTCTTCTAGGCGTGTGCCACTGTTGTCTGAGGCTGATGTTGACCAGGTATTCTATGCGCCATCTGCTCCAAAACTGTTCCGACAAGTAGTGCACTCTCCTCGATCTTTTCCTAGTGTACAAATCTTCACGGACAAATTTGCCAGGAGGAGGAAGGGACACTGAGGTTTTCATTGTGAGCAGATAATTAGGTGTCAAAGGCTCAACACTCTTCGGGTCATTTATTGTGTTAGTGGTAAGTGGACGACTATTCACAATTGACATTGCCTCTTAAAAAAAATGTCCTTAATGACGCGTCATCCAGTCTTCCTTTAGCTTGTGCTAGAACAGCGTTCATCACATTCCTAACCGTCCTTATTTGGCGTTCCCACACACCTCCCATGTGGCTTGCTTCAGGAACATTCTTAATGAAGTCACATTGTTTGCTTGCAAGATAGGTAGAGATCCTCTCTTGATCCAGATCCTTCAAACCTTTCTCAAGCTCATTCTTATCCCCCACGAAATTCGTGCCTTGGTCAGATCTAATCTGTCTCACGGCTCCTATGATTGTTAAAAGGTTTCTTATTGCCTTCCCATAAGGGCAGTAAATCGCTCTCCCGCTCTTTCTCATTCACAACTCCTTCCTGGTGGAACATTCTTCCTATCTCTGTCCGTTCAACCACATCTCTCAAAACATTTAAAAAACTACTTAAAACCATCTCTTCTGTGAATACTTGACAAACAAATGAGAAAAAAAAGATTAAAAAAAATACACTAACCCTTTCTCTCAACAGGTAGTGTTCTAGCTTTTGTTGAAACCAGTAACTTTGTATTGGCACCTAATGTATTATGGCTCCTGTATGAACTTTCGCTTATTGCTCCTAAACTCTTTGTAAGTCGCTTTGGATAAAAGCGTCTGCTAAATGTCTAAATGTAAATGTAATGTAAATGATTGCTATGAAACATCTTAAGGCATTCAGAAATCCATCGGTGAACTAACAGTCCAAACCTCTTGAATTCCCTTCGACCTTGTTTTGTGTAGAAGGGGCCGAAACAGTCGACACCAGAATACAAGAATGGAGGCGAGGGTTCCACTCGGTCAGCTGAAAGGTCAGCCATACGTTGTTCTTCGACTGATCTACGCAGCTTTCTGCAAGTAACACAATTTTTTTTATGCTCTTGGCCACTACATTGCTTGGACCTAACCAATAGCCACTGGCTCGGAGTTCATTCAAGGTTTGACCTCGGCCTTGATGTTGAGTTTTCTTGTGACAAAGGTCAAGTATTAGTTGTGTGACAATGCCTTCCTTAGGAAGAATACCTGGATGTTTCAACTCAAATACTGCGTTAGACTTTCTTAATCGTCCTCTAACCCTGAGCAGTTCATCCTGGAGGATGGGATCAAGTTGGTATAACTTGTTATTCTTAGGCAATTTAGCAGGGTTTTGACTGAGCAATTTCAGTTCTTCTTCAAAGGCTTCCTTTTGTGCTGCCTTGATGAGCACAAGAGTTGCTTTCTTTTTCTCCTCTACACTAATGAACCTTGACTCGTCTTTGTTCACCAGTCTTTTGAGCCTAGCAATAGCATTGATGGCTGTATTCCAATCTGAGAATCTTGAGAGTCTTTCAAGAAAGCTACCTCTTACACAAGCATCTGTTTTCAGGACCTTTACCTCAGGGTCACCTACAAGAAGCACTGGAGATTTTTCATGAGCGCTAATCTCTTGTTCCCATAAGAACTTGGGACCTATCAACCAATTTGAGTCCATCAGGTCTGCCACCTTGAGACCCCTAGACGCACAGTCTGCAGGATTCTGACTTGTTTCCACATAGAACCATTGTCTTGGATCTGTAGAGTCTCTTTTCTTCTGTACACGATTAGCGACAAAGACATGAAAGCGCCGGGCTTCATTCTTGATGTACCCTAGCACTACCTGGGAATCCGTCCAGAAAAACTCCTCATTTACCTTCAGATCAAGCTCTTCCCTAAGAACATGACTTACTGCCGCAGAAACTGTGGCTGCGGTCAGCTCAAGGCGTGGTATGCTGAAAACCTTTGTGGGGGCTACTCTGGCCTTACCCATAACCAGTGCACAATGTACTAGTTCATCAGCAACAATTCTGATGTATGAACACTGCCCATAACCCTCACAGCTGGCATCTGAAAAATGTTGCAGTTCTATTTTCTGGATTTTGCCCATATCTCCAGGAATAAAGCATCTTGGAATTTTAACCCTTTGGAGATTCTCCAAGTTATTGATCCATGTATCCCACTTTGGCTTCAGATCAGAGGGAAGAGGATCATCCCATCCTACCCCTCGTTTGCACATCTCCTGAAGCACTCTCTTCCCAGTCAAGATATAGGGAGCGAGAAACCCTAATGGGTCGTACACACTTGCAACCACAGACAGAATTCCACGCCGAGTAGCAGCCTTTCCATTAAGGTCAACTTTGAAAGAGAATGTATCAGTCTCTATGTTCCACTTTACTCCTAGTACACTCTGCATTGGAAGCTAATTGTAGTTTAGATCTACATTCTTCACTACAGTGGCACGCTCGCTTTCTGGAATTGCACTCAAGACTTCTCTGCTATTGGACACAAACTTGTGCAAACGCAGTTTTCCCTTAGCCAAGGCTTCTTGCGCTTCACTAACCAACTTGTTGGCCTTCTCGATAGAATCAACGCTGACAAGTCCATCATCCACATAGAATTTTTTGCGGATGAAGCTCGCTCCTAGTGGGTAGTCCTTTTCATACTTTCAGGCAAGATATTTCATGCCGTAGTTCGCACAACCTGGAGAGGATGCAGCTCCGAAAATATGCACTCGCATGCGGTATTCCTTGGGTTCCCTTTCGGTGTTCCCGTTTTCCCACCAGAGGAATCTCAGGTAATCACGATCATCTGGACTGACGTGAAATCGGTGGAACATCTTGTCCACATCACAAACATCGCAATCTGATGCTGACGAAATCTGCACAACACTCCTGTTAGAGCATTTGTTAAGTCTGGACCTGTGAGTAAGTGGTCATTTAGAGATGTACCTTCAAATTTGGCTGAGCAGTCAAATACCACTCTTATTTTTTCTGGCTTCCTGGGATGATACACCCCATGGTGCGGAATGTAACATGCATTGCCTCCTTTTGGTTTGGTGTCTGCTTCTTCGGCATCACCATCTCTAAAGACACTATCCATAAATCTCACATAGTCTTCTCTGTACTTGGATTTCGCTCTAGTTTTCTTTTCAAATGTTTCAAACGAACAGTAGCAAGCTGCTTATTATTCGGTAATTGAGGATGCTCTCTGAAAGGTAAGGGCATTTCCACATGTCCTTCTTTGTTGTGTTGAGTCATTTAATCCAACTGTTGAAGAAATTGAATGACCTCCTGAGATAATGTCTTTTCTCTTGAGTCTGTATCCCGAAAATCCGCTTCTAATGTCCTGATTACAGAAGCAGGTGTTATTGCTGGGAGTTCCTTCACAGAAATTCGCTGACAGAATCCTGTTACATTTCTAGAGCAAATATGGGGTGTAATTGATCCCACTATACTCCAGCCTAAGTCTGTCTTGACTGCATATGGTTCGTGATCCTTCCCTGATATCACTTGGGTTGGCTTCAGAGCCCTTGGACAATCAAAGCCAATTTGAAGCCCTGCTGGACAATTCATCAAATCTGGCATCTGGTTTGCAACACTGAGCAGGTGAATCCATCTCTGAGCCTTTCTGCAAGTAGGAATGCTATCTCGTTCCAAGGGAATGTATTCTCGAGTGTATACGGGTGGCAACTCTATGTACTCTTGCAGACCATAACCTCTCACTCTTAGTCCAACTGCTCTCTGACAATTATCTATTGAAGCTCTATCAGTCATTGTGGACAGCTTTAATTTCACAGGTTCTGTGTTTACTTGCAGTTTATCACAGATGTCTTGATTGTACTGCACTGCGTGTCCAGGAATGCGTAGGCTAAAATTTCTGGGCTGTCCTTTGTTGCACAAGAGAGCCATACTGGAACAATCATCGAAGAGTGATTACCATTATCCATCTCCACACTGCATGAGCTAGTGAAAGTCCTTTCATCAAGTGAAGCTTCTGGCTTTCCTCCTTGAGAGCGTTCCTCGTGAAGTGGAGAGGGGTGACTCTGCCTGCAGATGTTGCAAGTAGCTCGCTTCCTACAGATTTTGGAGACATGGCCGACTCTGAGACAACCAAAGCACATCTTGTTATTTATGACAAACCTTTTCTTCTCCTCAAGAGGCATTGCTGCAAGCCGTTCACATTTGTATATAAAATGTTTTTGCTGACAGCAGACACATTCTATTTGTCTCTTATCCTGAGTGTCAGAAGGGTTTAGTTTGGAGCCTCTCCCTTTTTTTTAATGCACTCTTTGAAATGGATTTAACATTTTGCGCCAGAGCATTGGCCTTGCTACGTTTCTGCTCTTTCCCAGGCCTTTCTTCGGCATGCTTTAAAGCAAGTAGAGAGGAAACTGGATTACATGCAATACATGCCTCCTCTGCCACAAAGTCTGAAAAGTCAGCGAAGCTTGGGTATGGCCCTCTCTTCATCTAGTGCTTTAGTGACATACCTATTCCACCGAGTGGTTATCCAGTCAGGAAGTTTCTGCAGCAATTTCTGGTTTTCTTCACAATCGTCCAAAACTCTCAAACCATGTACATGAGGCATTGCATTTTTGCAAGAGATGAGGAAATCACTAAACTCCCTTAATTTCAGTGATTCTTTGGGTCCAAGTTTTGGCCAGTTATTTAGCTTTGCTCTAAATGCTCTTTGAACTACAAAGGGATGTCCATAACGTTTGTTCAGGGCATCCAAGCTTGTGTGTATGCATCCTCATTACTCAAAATGTTCCCTCTAGTACACTAAGCGCATCTGCACTTATGTACCTTTTCAGATAGAACAACCGATGTGCTGGGCTCGTACAGTTCGTTTCGATCAAAGCTTTAAAGCAGGTGCGCCATTCAGTGAACATGAGTGGGTCACCTGTAAACATGAATGGCTCTGGAGCTGGAAGTTTGGTCATTGCCAAGGATTCTTTTAGTGCTTTCACTAACAAGACCTCATCTACTTTTGTCTCTAGCTCATTTTCAGAGCAAGGTTGAGCTAAAGTTTCCTGGGAAACCTTGACGCATGAACGATTATTGTGGTGCAGTGGAAACTGACTTGGAGGCATAGTGCTTCTTTCTTTAGCATCTCCTATTTCAGCATTCAATCTTGATTCCTCTTCTGCATATACAATGTATTCAGCTTCCATTACTTCAAGATCCCTTTGCTCCTCCAGCATCTTTAACCTCTCTTGTTGGGCTAGTATCTCTTTTCTCTGAGCTGAGATTTCATTTTCTCTCTTTAGTTCAGCACGTTTCGCAGCTATGCGTGCCGCTGCTTCCGCTCTTTTTGTGGACATATGACTTCCCTGCTGACTATCTCTTTCAGCTCTCGACACAGTTGATCCATAAATTGACCTGGCGTCATCTCTTTGTAGTAGCTGAAAGAGTGTTTCCTTTACAGCTTCAGCATCAAACTTCTTAATGCCAACTTCAGCGCAACATCTTTTCAGTAGTGCAGTTATTTCACTAGTAACTGAAGTGCAGCTATCCATTCTCCTTCTTATATCTTGAGATAGGACATTCAGTGCGCAAATACTCTCATATATTTGTTTTAACTCTGCTTCACGTGTCTCAGCCGTCACCATCATATCATATAACGTGTAGGGACCTAAGATCTGATGAACTGAGCTTCAGCTTTGAAATTTAAGTACGTGAACAAAAACTTCCGTTCTCTTTTTGCTAATTCGTCATGTCTCAACTCAAGCATTTTTTCTGTTGGATGACTTTCTCTTTCTGATCGCCTAACTTCTTGCTCAACTTGTGATGATAATTCCTGAAATCTTGTCTTATTAACTTCCATATCTGCATTAATTTCAGCTAAGCGTTGTTCATATTTTTGTCTGTCAGAGGCATCAATTTCCGTTTCCAAATTCCCCTCTAATTGTATATTTTCTTCTTCAAGAGCTTGAATCACTTTGTCTAAGACAGAGCTCTCTGATCTACTTTGATCCATGTCGGTAACTTAATATAAACCACACTATTATTCAGCTTTAAACACTGATTTACAAGCTGTGAATCCAAAAGTAGAAACTCTTAATGACAGCTGAATTGTCCAAAAACAACGCAACGTTGTTACCTTGTGGCTGTTCGTCGTCACTGCAGCAATATCGTCTTGCGCCGCACGCGAAGCACAATAGAGTTTCAATGCGATGAAATCGCGTTGCTCAGTTGAATGGCGACGTCATAACTTTCACCAATGGCTGCAGTTTTCCACCGGGGTCTTCTGGAGTATGCTCTTCACATCGAGGTTCTGGCGATCTTTCCGTTTCCACGACAAACTCCTGCACTCTTCCAGGGGGGTGTAAATACACGTTTTTCAGCAGGGATGCCCAGACTTCCCTCTCCCTAGACACAGTCTCTCCAGCGTGTCCTAGGTCTTCCCCGGGGTCTCCTCCCGGTGGGACATGCCCGGAACACCTTCCCGGGAAGGCGTCCAGGGGGTATCCGGAAAAGATGCCCGAGCCACCTCAGCTGGCCCCTCTCGATGTGGAGGAGCAGCGGATCTACTCTGAGCTCCTCCCGAGTGACCGAGCTTCTCACCCTATCTCTAAGGGATCGCCCAGCCACCCTGCAGAGAAAGCTCATTTCGGCCGCCTGTATCCGGGATCTTGTCCTTTCGGTCATGACCCACAGCTTATGACCATAGGTGAGAGTGGGAACTTAGATTGACCGGTAAATCGAGAGCTTCGCCTTGCGGCTCAGCTCCTTCTTCACCACGACAGACCGGTACAGTGACCGCATTACTGCAGAAGCTGCACCGATCCGTCTGTCAATCTCCCGTTCCATCCTTCCCTCACTCGTGAACAAGACCCCCAGATACTTGAACTCCTCCACTTGAGGCAGGAACTCTCCACCTACCTGAAGTGAGCAAGCCACCCTTTTCCGACTGAGAACCATGGCTTCAGATTTGGAGGTGCTGATTCTCATCCCAGCCGCTTCACACTCAGCTGCAAACCGTCCCAGTGCATGCTGAAGATCCTGGTCTGATGGGGCCAGCACGATGACATCACCCGCAAAGAGCAGAGATGAAATCGTGTGGTCCCCAAACCCGACGCCCTCCGGCCGCGCCTAGAAATTCTGTCCTTAAAAATTATGAACAGAACCGGCGACAAAGGGCAGCCCTGCCGGAGTCCAACATGCACCGGCAACAAGCCTGACTTACTGCCGGCAATGCGAACCAAGCTCCTACTCCGGTCGTACAGGGACCGGATGGCCCTTAGCAAAGGGTCCCGAATCCCATACTCCCGGAGCACCCTCCACAAGATGCCGCGATGGACACAGTCGAATGCCTTCTCCAAATCCACAAAACACATGTGGATTGGTTGGGCAAACTCCCATGAACCCTCCAGCACCCTGGAGAGGGTATAGAGCTGGTCCAGTGTTCCACGACGTCGTTCAATATAGCTTATTAAACTGAACAAATATACAAATAAACCATAACCAAGATATATCAACATACCGTGTGCTTTCCAAATCAGGATTCAGGAGACATTAGGAGACATATTTTGATCAACAATCTTCTCAATCTTACACCACTCAATTCGTGTGCTACACCTCGTGTTTCTCTGTTATTTTTCTGGTGTTCACGCAAAAATCAAATCACATAACCAGTATGTCTCATGGTACTAATTTTCTCCAGTAGGTGTCACTATTGCCAAACTATCATGCAAATCAACTATACTCCAAAATAAGTATTCAAGTAATGCATAATATATAAAACAAACCAACAACAACAAAAAACCTTCAAAAAGGTGACACAAATATTCAGCAAGAAACTACACTATCTGTGACATTTAAGGACATAAAAGTGGATTTAAAATAGATGACAGACCCTCCAATCATCACGCAGACGCTCGGAGTCCGGGCCAGCCCACTCCTCCATTCATCCCAGAGACGCTGAGCGTCCGTGGGCGGGACATAATCGCAGCATTATCCAATGACCGTCTTGTTTCTAAGCACTGAAAAAAACTGTTTAAAGCAGCCCCATTGAAGTCAATGGACGCTGGGCTTCAACAGAGTAATATACTGTACGCTACAGGAATGAATGAGAAGGAAATCGAGTCAGCCGACCTAAGTAGCTGATTCTGAACGAAATTGTTTTCGTTCGAGATGAACGTGTTTAACGCATTTTTAGTCAATAAAATGTTAACATAATAGTACATATATTTGACCATTCATTTTTTGACAATTATAGGGGAAGCTGAGCTTCCCTTGCAGTCTTAAAGAAATTGCGTCTGGTTTACGCCCCTCACATGTTGCCCTTGTAACCTCCACTTAGTTTCTCACCTATTTAAAGCTCTTGAACTCAGCATGAAACAAGACAGAAAACACATCAGTGTTGTTTTCTTCTCATATTGTACAAATTTCTTGATTTGGGAACTCTTAATGTTCCTGGCGTCTTTCTGAAGGATTTGTTGTGTTTTTGAAATCTGACTATGGTCTGTTTCACTGGCATGGAGATTTCCCTAAACCATATCATGTTCCAAATGCAAACACCATGTGTAGAATCAACTCCTGACCTTCAACATTGGATCATTTATGAAGAAATAATTGATGGATTTTAAGCCTACACCATCGGCTAATCTTTATGTCAAAACACTGTAAACAAAGCTGAGAGGGGACACTTTGAGGCAATATTTAATCTACCACTGAAACTCCAATACATTTTGGTACACAGCTAAAATAAAAAAGTGCTTCAAATATATGAATACCTAACTCTACTCAACTTAACTTTTATTTATATATCGCTTTTTGCAGTTTTCATTGTGTATAAGCAGGAAGAAAACATGTTAACTATAAGCAATACATGAAATAACAGACAAGCACACTAACACACACCAAACACACGGTCAGATATATGTGATATTATACACTGTACTTTACTGTAATTTTGATTTGATAACTTCCTGATTATTTTTGTTTCCTTTTCTAGTAAAAATATTTAAAACTTCATTAATTACGATAAATTTATATTAAGAGAAAATTTAACTAGGAGATATAGTCTTGTTTTATGAAAGAACATATACAGTTGTGTTCAAAATTATTCTACCCCCACTGAAATTGATTGTTTTGGTCGGTTTGACATTGATTATGATCATTCAGTCATCCTGCTTACAATTTAATCAAAGAGGAACGTGTAGGTCAGACAAATATAACATAACATTTATAATGAAATAACCACAAATGTCTTTTCTGAGCTCACATCATTATCAGTTTTATTCAACCCCCAAGTGACATTCAATCTTAGTACTTAGTACAACATCCTTTTACAGTTATAACAGCTTTTAAACGTGAAGCATAGCTTGACACAAGTGTCTTGCAGCGATCTACGGGTATCTTCGCCCATTCATCATGGGCAAAAGCCTCCAGTTCAGTCACATTCTTAGGCTTGCGCACTGCAACTGCTTTCTTTAAGTACCACCAGAGGTTCTCAATCGGATTTAAGTCTGGTGACTGCAATGGCCACTTCAAAATGTTCCAGCCTTTAATCTGCAACCATGCTCTAGTGGACTTGGAGGTATGCTTGGGATCATTGTCCTGTTGAAAGGTCCAACGTCTTCCAAGCCTCAGGTTTGTGACGGACTGCATCACATTGTCATCCAATATCTCCTGGTACTGAAGAGAATTCATGGTACCTTGCACACACTGAAGCTTCCCAGTACCTGCAGAAGAAAAACAGCCCCAAAGCATGATTGACCCCCCGCCATGCTTCACAGTAGGCAAGGTGTTCTTTTCTTCATAGGCCTTATTCTTCCTCCTCCAAACATAGCGTATATCCATGGGCCCAAACAGTTCTAATTTTGTTTCATCAGTCCACAGAACACTATCCCAAAACTTCTGTGGTTTGTCCACATGACTTTTGGCATACTGCAGTCGACTCTTCTTATTCTTTGGGGACAGCAAGGGGGTGCGCCTGGGAGTTCTGGCATGGAGGCCTTCATTACGCAGGGTGCGCCGTATTGTCTGAGCAGAAACTTCAGTACCCACATCTGACAAATCTTTTCTCAGTTCCTCAGCAGTAACACGGGGACTTTTCTCCACTCTACGCTTCAGGTAGCGCACAGCAGTCAAAGTCAGCATCTTCTTTCTGCCACGACCAGGTAGCGTTTCAACAGTCCCCTCTGCCTTGAATTTGCGAATGATGCTTCCTATGGTGTCTCTTGGTATGTTTAACATCTTTGCAATCTTCTTATAGCCAATGCCCTTCCTGTGAAGAGTAATCACCTGTTCTCTTGTCTTCCTGGACCATTCTCTTGACCTCACCATGTTTGTAACCACACCAGTAAATGTCTAGAAGGAGCTGAGTATCACAGTCATTTTAAAGCTGCCTTATTGGTGCTTATTAGGCTTTATTGCTGCTCCCTGATATCCACAGGTGTTTTCAATACCTGATTGAAAACACTTCATTGAACCTCTGTTCTTCAGAGTGGTAGTCTTTAAGGGGTTGAATAATTATGTCAATGAAGAATTCACAAAAGAATCATTTACTACTGTATTACAAAACTAATTGATGTCATTTTAGTTGCATATGGTTCTTTAAGAAGTCCTTGTAGGATTTCATTCGGAATACAATTACAAATGTACACTAAATTCCCTAAAACCATTTACAGCATTGGGGGTTAAATAATTTTGAACACAACTGTAAGAACTAGTTAAGTCTATGTTTGAAACAAATTTGTCAATTAAATCTACTGCAAAGTTTTTGTTAATGTGCTATCATGAACACATAATTAAAAGAATGATCAGTATCTGCTCGAGGAAGGATATGGACATGTGTGGTTCACTTGGGGCGGAGTGATAATAGTGATAATAACATGGCAATGGATCCTGTCATCATGTGTGATCATGGACTCAAACATCAGACAAAGTGTGTGTACTCGCCTCTGTCCTCCTCCTGTTCTTCTTCTTTCTTGGGAAGTTGTGTCCAGGACAGTTTGAAATCAGAGATGTGTGATCCCAGAACAGACTCCAGCTAAAATACATCAAATATAATCCACACATGAAACATACTGTCATTTCTCATTCTCTCATCATATATTTACACACATCAAAAACTCTCATATATCACTTCTCTCTTCAATCATCACATTTACTTTTGTGTATTAAGACTCTTTTTCTCACCTGATGGAGGATTTCATCGCTCTCAGCAACTACATCACCACTGGAGGAAAACTTCAACCTCAGAAAGGTTTTTCTTTTATGAACTAAAACTGAAAACACATATTCAACAATCATATACAAATGAAAAAACGGATATTTTGTGTAAACATTGTCGTCCGTACTGAAACTTTGTATTGACAAAACAATCCAGTTTATTGAATAGTGATAAATGTGTGTTTTTGTGTATTTGTGTAGTGGATCAGCTGTGATTGAGATGAATGAGAATACAAACAGATGATTTTCGTCAGAAACTTCTTAAATCAATACTTAATTTCCGACATCAATCACATTCACACATTCACATCACCTCATATCAACACACATTCACACCATGAGTTTTAATGTACAAATATTCACACTGAAATAAATGAAACAAATAAACATTCTATATCGATATATCTCATTTGAAATGATCTCTCAAAAGACTGTATAGTTTGAAGAATGGAGCGTTTCACACAAATACCAGTTCTACCAAACAGAATAACTTTTTAGGAATTACGTTCTCCATAGACCTCCACTTCACACAGAGAGAGATGTGATGTACGTCCTGACATGACCACATTCACATAACGTCCATCCATCCCACGACATGAGTAACTGATGGAGTTAGCAGCTAGAGGATCAGAAGTTACAGCACATCTGGAGAGAGATAGAATCAATGAATCTGGTGTTTCAATCACTCAATGAAAAGTGTAAAAAGGACGTCATGAACAACTTTACATGGGATTGTTGTTTCCATTGTTCTCCAGTGAGTTTCCAATACGAATCTCTGCTCCGTTGGCTTCATTTAAATAGTCGTCATGAGCAGTGATGATCACTGTACTAATATAATAATAATCCAAGAGATCCAACCTCCACCATGGGTTACTCTCAGATAATGTAGACGAGCAGTAGTTAAGAGCATCTCCATTTTTTACACTGTCTATGGCATGTTGAGCTTTCCAGCCGGTAGATGACTGTGTAGCTGTTCCTCTGAATGCTAAATTCTCTAGAAAATAAATATTGAAATACAGTCGATCAGACAGTGTGTAGATTTATAAAAAAACACATCTGTGAGAATCAACTCAGAATCATTTGAATCATTTTTACTCTTATGTTCACAATGGACCCACAGCTTCTTTAAACAGCTAAAACACTTTTATACTACATTGAAATATAAGACTTATACTTCATAATTTTTCATCATATTTTACACAAAAAATGTTAAAAGTCTACAACACACGGAAAAAAACACATTTGATGGATGACTCAAATTATAAATCATAACTTTTGAACATTACATACATTTCAACAGTAAAATTTTTGGATAAAAGCGTCTGCTAAATGGCTAAATGTAAATGTACTGATCTGTTATGACTCTATTTTCTTCTCTACTCTTTAAAGAAAATGAAAAAAATGAATGAATGGTTCTGTATACTGTGTTAGGTTATATGAGACCAGTCTTCTTTTTTTGATTGCACTTATGCTTTTGTTGTACTTATGCTGTCCCAATTTCTTCCATTGCCTACCCCACATGTAAGTCGCTTTGGATAAAAGCGACTGCTAAATGACTAAATGTAAATGTAAAATCAATCTAATAGTAGAGAAGTATGTTTCAGAAATAACCTGAAGCAAAGACTTCCACTTCACACAGAATGAGCATAGCTGTAAGTCCAGTCTTGATCACATTCACATAACGTCCCGACATCCCATGACATGAGAAACTCTGAGTATTACCAGGTAAATAGGAAGTAACATCACATCTAGAGAGAGAAAATCAAATAATCTCTATACAGGTGTTTCCATCCATCAATCAATCAATCAATCAATGAAAAGTGTTAAAGTGATGTCATGAATAACTTTACCTGGAATTGTTGTTTCCATTGTTTTCCAGTGAGTTTCCAATACGAATGTCTGCTCCACTGACTTCACCGTAATAGTAGTCACGCGCAGTGATGATAACTCTACTGATGTTATAAATATTCAAGAGATCCAACCTCAACCATGGGTCAGCTTTAGATTCTGTTCCAGAGCAGTATGGATCACCAAATACATCTGGACCGTATTTTATTCCGTCTATGGCAAGGTGAGGTATCCAGTTGGAGTATGTGGATGACTGTGTAACTGTTCCTCTGAATGCTAAATTCCCTAGAAAAGATATATTGAAAAACAGTTGATCAGTCAGTCTGGAGATATATAAACACATAACCTTGTGACAATCACCTTTAAACCACAGTCTCTGTAAACAGCTAAAAAACTTGAACCTGATACTTCATGACTGTTCAAAGATTAAAGTCAATTTATTATTTACAAGAATCTTGGACTTTTAAACTAAAACTACAACGCATAGGCATTTATTATTTAATTGTCGATTTTTATCAAATTAATTTAATTTGGTACAATCAGTATCAGGAATGACCTGTTGCGTAGACCTCCACCTCACACAGAGAGAGTTGACTCGTCTTTCCAGTCATGACCACATTCACATAACGTCCCACTATCCCATTACATGAATACGTGACAGTGTAATAAGCTCCAAGATCAGAAGTCACAGCACATCTAGAGAGAGAGTTAATCAATGAATGTCTCCTGAGGTGTTTCAATCAATCAATCACTGAAACGTGTTGAAGTGACGTCATAAATAACTTTACATGGGATTGTTGTTTCCATTGTTCTCCAGTGAGTTTCCAACATGAATCTCTGCTCCGTTGGTCTGATACAAACAGCAGCTTGATATAGCTGTGATGATGACAGTTTTAATCTCATATATATCCAGTAGATCCAACCTCCACCATGGGTTACTCTCAGATAATGTAGCAGAGCAGTGTGTAGAAGCATCTCCATATCTCACACCATCTATGGCATGTTGAGCTGCCCAGGCAGTACGTGTAGATGACTGTGTAACTGTACCTTTCAATGCTAAATTCTCTAGAAAATATATAATCAAAGATAGCTTATCAGTTTGATTTATGAAACTTATACAACTTTAACATTTACAGATGAATATGAGGTTAAAGTCAAGAATTGTCATGATTTGCAAGGACGAACCCAAGTGCAGGCAAGCACGAGACAAGATGGTAGGGGAAACACAGGACTTTATTAACAAAGAACACTATAAACTGAAAAAACAAAACCCACGAGGGTGAAAACAAAACAGGATAAATAATAAGCTTAAACAAGGACTAGAACACTGACTAACTAGACTATATAACAAACACTGGAAACAATCACTAAACTAACACTTACTAAGATACGATGAAAACAGGAACTTGGGAGACAAGGTACACAACATTTACATACAACGAACCAGCACAGGACAATGAAACATGAGAGGTATAAATAGGGAGACAAATATAGGGTAATTAATAGGGGCCAGGTGACACAGATAAAGCACTAAGGGGAAGCTAATGAGACGGAAAGGGCGGGGAGAGTATGGAAGGCCAAAAGGTCAACAAACGTCTCTCCCCACATGTAACAGAGGATTCTGTTTTGGTTCTGCCTCAAGACCAGGAACTAATCAACCAAGACAGGCAGAACCGTGACAAGAATGTTAGATTTGATTATTGTCTGTATGATGAGCTGAACAAGAAGTCTAATGTGAGTATATTTTCTGGATCGTCTCACATATGTTTTGAAGTGATCAACTGTGTCTGGATGTATTCATTCTTCACACATCAAAAGCATAACAGTGATTTGAAAACAGTAATATAAATGAAATAAAAATGATGTGAATATCTGCTAAACTCTAAATCTGTTGATGATATTTCCAGCTGAAGCTCTTGAAAGACTGAGCGTTCCCTTTCTGTCGGTCTCTCGACGTTGTGTGGAGAACGACAGATGGGGTTCGCCCTTGAGAACCAATCAACTCTGACTACTATAGAAAAGGCCAATGAAATTTGGCGAATGAAATTTGCATGCCGGGCTCCGCCCCCGGATATCCGGTATAAAAGGAAGCCGGCGTGCAGCATTCATTTACCTTTTGTTCTTCAGAGCCTTCGCTCATGACTACGAACAGAACGAATTCAACAAATTCTTCTTCTTCTACATTGCCGGATCTACGACGTGTAGCAGCGGATCGTCCCTACCTGCAGCGACCTTCCCCTGGACGTCTCGGCAGTTCCGAGGTGTGTGAGATTTTATCTAAAAGTCCTTTTCAGGACTGACTGAGCATTCTCCAGCGAGACTGTTCTCTTTGGTGCGGCAGGGAATGGACACGATCGCTGCATTAGGTGTGTGGGCATCCAGCACACTGAAGCAGCGTTCGTTGACACATCTGCCCGCACTGCGGGCAGATTGTCATTCAGAAGTTGCGGTCACGGGTGGCTGTCTTCCTACGGGAACCAGCCACCATTTCGTCTGCTACCCGGGCTGTGATATCTGTGGCTACGGCCCCGATGACCACCCACGTTAGCAGCGTTAGTGATATGGGGAACTCTGCGAACGTAAACCTGCCAGCTAAGTGCTCACGGGCCGATCGCACCTCGATTCGCTTTTCTGAACGTTCCCAAACTGGTGGTGGCATACCGTCCGGATTCTCACGCACACACATCGAGAACATCATGTCCCGCTGTTCTCTTGGGTGCGGCAGGGGATTGAAACGATCGCTGCATTAGGTGTGTGGGCGTCCAGCACACTGAAGCAGCGTTTGTTGACACATCTGCGCGCACTGCGGGCAGATTGTCATTTAGAAGTTGCGGTCACGGGTGGCTGTCTTCCTACGGGAACCAGTCACCATTTCGTCTGCTACTTGGGCTGTGACATCTGTGGCTACGGCCCCGATGACCACCCACGTTAGCAGCGTTAGTGATATGGGGAACTCTGCGAACCTAAACCCGCCAGCTAAGTGCTCACGGGCCGATCGCACCCCGATTCGCTTTATGAAGTTTCCCCAACTGGTGGTGGCATACTGCCGGATTCTCACGCACACACATCGGGAACATTGTGTGACGTAGATGAGATGTCGCTCGCAGCAACGGAGGGAGACTGACATCCGACTCTGACGAATCCGAGCTCCACCCCTAGTGGTCGAGTTAGGAGGAAGCAGAAATTATGTCATTCATGCTAACCCTGGTTTCCGGAGGTGCATGAGGAGCTGTGTAAAACTTGGAGCGCTCCACTCACGGACCGCTCCAGTAAAAACCAGCTCCACCTCCCTTACTTCCCTCGATGGTGGGGCAGCCAAGGGCTGCCTCCTCTCTCTTCGCCATGGCCTGCAGGTCCGCCAGGTCAGGCGTTGAGAGAGCCCCACGAGGGTAAGGCCGACCTGGGTATAATGCAGGATCTCCGTGCCGCCGCTGAAAGTGCTCTACGGGCGACTAAGGCGGCGGCACAGGCCCTGGGTCGGACGATGTCCACGGTAGTGGTCCAGGAGTGACACCCCCGGCAATACCTTGTGCAAAAGAGTGACACCAAGGAAGTCCGCTTTCTTGATGCACTCATCTCGCAGGGTGGGTTGTTGGTAAACACCGTCGAGGACTGCGCTCAGCAGTTTTTGAAGGTGAAGCAGGCAGTGGCAATTAACCACATTTTTCTCACTGCGACACGGCCGCCTAAAGGCCTCCGAGATCTCACGTGACGTCTGCTTCCCTGCAACCCAGGACCCCTTCGACATCGATTCCGGTTCCTGTGCCCCCACAGGCGGCACCCCGGAAGCAGAGATCGAGGGGGAAAACCTCCACCCCGTCAGCAAACTTCTCACGAGAAGGGACTCTGACGGGAAGACTCCAGGGAGAACAACATCGGGCCCGAACCTTCACAGCCACGGCTCTGATCGGTCGGTACGAGACGCCTCCTGCCTTGTCGTCAAGGCCGGGCCCTTTTCAGGGCCTGGCGCCCACTTACTCAAAGAGTATTTCCGTTCTCCCGGGTGTACTTGCAGCTGATCGCACACTCCACTGGACTGTGCTCGGGCGAACCGACCTCACACCCTGGCGAGGTGTGAGGTCGTACACATACGACAGCTGTCACCACTCTCAAACCGATAGTGCGTACCGTTGTCCCGCCAGGCAGGTAAAAAGGCGGAGCCAACCCTCCCTTCGGGGACCCCCCGTAACAGATGGTTAGCTTCGCCAGCCGACGAACCACCCCCGTGGGAATGATGAAGCAGACTGCCCCGTTGGTCACCCTGTACAGTCCCTGGGAGCTCGAGAGCTGCCCACACTGTCTCGCTGGCTAATGCGGGCGGTCCGTCTTGGTTACTCAATCCAGTTCGCCAGAGACTCTCCCAAGTTTCAGGGCATCATCTCTCCCTCTGTCAGAGGCAGGGACGCCTCCGTACTTCGGGTAGAGGTCACCACCCTCTGCGAAACAGGCATTGAGTTCGTCCCTCAAACCAAGATGTTCAGTGGGTCATGACCCGCACTTCATCATTCCCAAGAAAGACGGCGGGTTGCGCCCCACCGGTCTGCGTACCCTGAACAAGCACCTTCACAAGCTGCCTTTCAGATGCTCACGCAGAAGCGCATCATGACATCTATCAGGTGTCAGGATTGGTTCGTGGCAATCGACCTGAAGGACGCTTACTCTAATGTCTCGATCCTCTCAACACCGCCCGTTCCACGGTTCGCGTTCAAGGGGTGGGCATATCAGTACAGAGTCCTCCCTTTCGGTCTGTCCCTGAACTATCTCGACGACTGGCTTATCCTGGCACACTCCTGGGATCTGTTGTGTACACAAAGGGACCTGGTGCTCCGGCATCTAGATCGATTGGGATTTCAGGTCAACCGAGAACAGAGCAAACTCTCCCCAGTGCAGAGCATCGTCTTTCTCGGTATGGAACTAAACTCTGTCTGCGCAGCTGTCCGCAGCACGCGCCCAGTCAGTGTTGGAACTGGAGGCTCCTGGGACACATGGCATCCTCCGCGGGGTAATACCCGCGGGTTAATGAACATGAGACCGCTTCAACACTGGCTACAGAGTTGAGTTCCGAGGACAGCGTGGCACACCGACAGCAGGCGCATGGTGATGTCGCCCTGATGCCGATGCACCCTAACCCCTTGGTCTTCCATGACCTTCCTCCGGGCGGGGTTCCCCTCGGGCAGATTACGAGGCACGTTGTGGTGACGACGGACGCCTCGCTGCAGGGGTGGGGTGCAGTGTGCAACGGGCACGCAGCAGCGGGGCGCTGGAGGGGCCCCCGTCTGTGCTGGCATGCAACTGCCTAGAGTAGTGGTCTGTGCAGCTTGCGCTGAGAAGGCTCCGGCCTCTAGTGCAGGGCCAGCACGTGTTGGTCCTCCGGGACAGCATGACAGCCGTACCGTACATTGCCAGGGTGGCGTACGCTCACGGCAGCTAACACAACTTGCCCGACGCCTCCTCCTGTGGAGTTAGCAGGTGATCTGCTCCCTGCAGGCCATGCACATCCCAGGCAAACTTCACGCTCAGCCGTCACGCTCTCTCGTCAGTATATGCCTTGC
The DNA here is from genome assembly GCF_015846415.1 of Triplophysa dalaica. NCBI lineage: Eukaryota > Metazoa > Chordata > Actinopteri > Cypriniformes > Nemacheilidae > Triplophysa > Triplophysa dalaica. The sequence continues at coordinate 787,015 of NC_079542.1, forward strand.
GGAGAGTGGCGACTCCATCCCCGGTCCAGCTCATTTGGGTGCTGTTTGGACAGGCACAGATAGACCTCTTTGCCTCCCGCGACACCACCCATTGTCTGCTTTGGTACTCCCTGACCGTGGCCCCTTCGGCACGGATGCCCTCGCGCTCAGCTGATGGGCGGAAGCACACTTTCACCCCCAGGAGCCTCCTTGCACAGACACTGTGCAAGGTCAGGGAAGAGGAGCACCAAGTGTTATTGGTTACACCGCACTGGTTTAACCACACTTGGCTTCAGAGTTGATGCTCTGGACAGCGACTCCCCCTGAACCATTCCCCTGACAGAGGACCTGCTCTCTCAGGGGAAGGACACGTTCTGGCACCCAGGTCAGACCTCTGGAACTCCCATGTCTGGTCTCTAGACGGGATGAGAAGATCCTGAGATGATTACTCCCCCTATACGGCTGAGACCATCACCCAGGCTAGGGCCCCATCTACTAGGCGGTTACACGCCTCTAGACAGTGCCTCTTCTCGTCCTGGTGTCTTTCTCAACGAGAAGGACCCACTGAGGTGCTTGACCAGGATTGTGTTCCCCTTCTCACGAAACTGGAGACTAACATCACCCCTCCACACTGGAAGTGTATGTAGTCGCTCTTGCCACTCATCACAAATCAGTTGATGGAAAGTTTCTAGGGCAACACGACCTGGTCACCAGGTTCCTAACGGGCGCGAGAGGGCGGAATCCGCCTCATCTCCGCTCCATACCCTCTTTTGAGTCCCTCGGAGGTTCCGATCTTCCTCAGCTGAGTAAGACGGCACTCCTGTTTGCGCTCGCTTCCGTCAAGATGGTAGGGGACCTCCAAGCATTCTCTGTGTCCCCGGATTGCCTTAAATTCGGATGCGTGCCCAAAGTTCCCACTTCTCCCTTTGGGGACCAAGTGGTGGACTTGCAGGCGCTCCCCACTGGGGAGGAAGACCCAACCCCATCCGTGTTGTGTCCTGGACCACAAGCAGAGCTTCAGTAGCTCTGACCAGCTCCTTGTTTGTGTTGGAGGACAGCAGAAGGGGAAGGCTGTCTCCAAGCAGAGGCTGGCGCACTGGTTCGTGGATGCCGTTATGACGGCATTCCGATCTCAGAATCTCCCATCCCCATTTGCAGTGAGGGCTCACTCCACGGGTTAAGCCACCTCCTGGGCACTGGGAGAAGCGCCTCTCTAGCAGACATCTGTAGAGCTGCGGGTTGGGCTACGCCCAAACACCTCCGCAAGGGTTAACAACCTTCGGATGAACTCGGTGTCAGCCCACGTCCTGCAAGAGGTTGGGTCAGTGTCCTATCTACCCTTTTCTTCTTACCCAAACACATGGCTAAGAAAATTGGTACCTCACCAAGCTTCCTTCTTACCCAGACACTGGTTAAGAACAGGCATTCCATCCACCACTAAGCAAGCACCCCCTGGGGGTTGGCTGGGCAGAGCAGCCTTCCCCCTTAGGCCGGGATACCATGTGACCTATCACAGATAGTTCTAACCGGCCTGGTGCTATCAGACGCAGTAACACCCCCCCCCCCCGTGGGCTGTTCCGTCTGCTATACCCTCATGACAATGGTTCCCACACATGGTAACCCATGAGCTTCCCCAGGTGGACCTCCACCTCGCGGTTAACTACCCAGTCCGCACGTTCCATGCGTTCTCCTCCAAAGACGAGACCATTTATATATCTCCACCATATTCCTCCCCACAGGTAGGAGGTGGCCTCTGCAGCGCTTCTCTGATTAAGAGTTGCGCTCACCCGGTGTAAACCCGAGCGGGACGGCCTCTTGCCAGTAGAGAGCTAAGGCCCCGTCCGTGAAAGGTTACCGGTCAGGGCTGTACCCATCTTTCTCCAAGAAAGCTCTGGGACCCCCCGACCACCACACTGGAAGGTTACAGTTTCACGAAGCTTTGAGCTGACACGACCAGGCTTGTTACCGTCGCTTCGCTGAGATTGTGACGCGATACAGCGTTGTGGCGTTTTCCATAGGCAACCCCATCTGTCGTTATCGCCACAACGTCGAGAGACCGACAGAAAGGGAACGTCTTGGTTACGTATGTAACCTCAGTTCCCTGATGGAGGGAACGAGACGTTGTGTCCCTTATGCCACAAACGCGTATCGTCTTCTGCTGCAGTCGTGAGAGGCTCTCAGGCTCTTCAGAACAAGAGGAAAATGAATGCTGCACGCCGGCTTCCTTTTATACCGGATATCCGGGGGCGGAGCCCGGCATGCAAATTTCATTCGCCAAATTTCATTGGCCTTTTCTATAGTAGTCAGAGTTGATTGGTTCTCAAGGGCGAACCCCATCTGTCGTTCTCGACACAACGTCTCGTTCCCTCCATCAGGGAACTGAGGTCACATACGTAACCAAGACGTTTGGATGAGTGATGATTAAATCCAAAACAAACCAGAATGACGCACTAGAGAACAGTCAGATACACGTTCCCATGAGAATTAATCAGTCATCCAACCTCAAAATCCATTCAATGAATACATTTACATTTATGCATTTGGCAGACGCTTTTATCCAAAGCGACTTACATTGCTTTATCCTACACTGTAACGAATTACTGTAAAAACTACAGCGTTATTTTACAGAAGCTGGCTGTTTTTTAAATAATACAGAATATTGCTGTAAAGTGCAATGCATTCTGGAGTCACGTGACGGATTAACTCAAATGTGCGGAATATTGCTGTAAATTTCAAATTTTCAATGGCGGGATGATCTTCAACAGTCGAGATTGGGGTAGTGCGCAAAATGAGTGATTCACACCTGTGGTAAGTGACTTATTACGTTTTTTTTCATATTTGTTAACTATCATACTGGTAATGTTATATAGAGGTATCTACATTTGCGTTTCATATTGGTAACCCCGGATCCGCGGGGACCGAAGGAGTCTTGCGCGGGGCTTCAGCAGCGCCGTCGCGGTAAGATTTCAAACATTCTCCGTCGCTATAGCACCTGAGGACAGAAGTTGTTCATGTTATTTAGAGGTTTTGTTCACACCAGGAGCGAAGGCGGTATGTGAGAAGCTACAGTTCATTGTATTAGTAAGTTGACGGTTGTTTTTTTTTATGTTGAACATCGCGCCCGCCGTAGACTCGGTAAAAGTTACATGCTTCGACGGTTGGGATTGACGGGACTTTAGTGTTGAATAGCACACTCGGTCGTGATAATTCTGTGGTGTTATTCAAATTTGCAAATGCAGTTATCCGTTAAATCGAGAGCCCAAATTAAAACGAGTCACCAAACCTTGAGGTAAGTCGATGTTTACGGAGGATAGCCCGGTAAACTGATTAATGTACGTAACCATCTAGATATACAGTATATGTAACGGAGGCCAGCTGAGAGCTGTAGCAAAAGACGTTACCGACACCCTCATCGTTACAGCAGGACTGTCTCCCAGATAGGACCGAGGTTCGAGGGTGGGAGTGAGACGACCCGTTACAAAATACCAGTGTGACAATCTCTTGACCGTGACATCCCTAACGTTAATGGCTTACATTTCTGTACAAGTACGGTTTTAAGTGTAAGTTACTCTGTGTAATTTGCTTAGAGTTTGTTTGTAGAGTCACTTATATTAAAATGTAGTTTAAATGTACTTAAAGCTTAAAGATAAAATTGTATAGTAACTATTAACTATTGTCACATGTGGTATTGTTTGTTTTAGGACACACTTTGCCATGCAGGCCACTGGATGCTGACTACTGAAGGTTAGGTTCTGTGTGACGGTGCTCAGCACAGCTTCATGTCTGGCCTTACCAATCTGTTCATAACATGTTACATATTCAATCTTGAGCACCAGAATGGGGCAGCGTGTACTTGGAGTCCAATGAAAGGTATTAGTTGAAACACTTCCTTACCTGCATTTTATAGATTATTAATGTTATATAACCGTTAAGACCTTTAAAACAATATTTCTCAACGAGAGATGAATTTTTTTAGTGCAAATATTTAGAAGTCTCCCCTATTTAACACTAGCAACCTGATCATTTAATTCATGTATTTTAATATAATATATTTTGTACATATAATATATGACATTTTGTTTTTCCTGACTCTTTGTAGATATTAATCCAGAGAGTGGAACAAGAAGCGTCATCAAAAATATCATCAAAAATATTTCATGTACAACAAGGAACAAAATTCGTCAGTAATGTATTTTTGTATCAATTAAAAAAAATTAAACACTGTATATCCAGTATGCAAAACCTACTGGATATACAGTGATTTATGTATTTCTTCTAAATAAAGTAAATTAAAATGAAGCTATTTGCTGTAAAAAATACAGCATAATACTGTTGCTATTAAAAAATACAGGTTTTTCCTGTATTCTGCAATTACAGTAAATGCCTGTAAATTAAAATACAGTACTGTTGCTGTAAAATTTACAGTAACTGGCTGGCAACCCTGCTGCCAGTAATTTACTGTAAATTCTACAGGATTTTTTTTTACATTGTATACATTTGTTACTAAGTATCTGCAATCCCCTGGGATCGAACCCACAACCTTGCTTTACCACTGAGCTACAGAAAAGCTAAATAAACATATAACAAATAAACATTCAAAACATTAAAATTTGTATTTTTTACCTTCAGAAGTGACTAAATAACCTTGAATGGAAAGAAGACCTGTTGAAAAAAAAGGATTTTACATTTATATCTGAAAATCAGTTAAGATTCTTGCAAAACTGTGAAAAGTCTTTAATTCTTCTCTTTTAAAAGTCATGTTAAAGATTTGAATGAAGAATGTCTGACAGCATGTATAATATACAGCAGGGCTATTCAATTAGTTTGTCATGGGGCCAGTTCATGAAAAACATCCCAAATGAGGGGCCAGAGGGATATGGGTTGCAATATAAGGGATAATAACAACAATAAGAAATCCGTTTAATTTTTTCCAAAATTCCGTTTTCTCTGTTTAAATTTTTAAAGTTATTTTTATAACGTTACTAGCAAATTGACTGTAGTTTACTAAAGTAAATAATATACTCAGTAAAAAATAAAGAGGGTTGATGTAGTAAACCGGAGTATTATTTTGACGGGTCACCACAAAGGGAGATGAACAGTTGCTTTTTTCAATTCTCACATGAAACCGGAACAGTTCACATGCACGCGTTCTCTGAAAGCTCCATGTGCACACGTAAAACAATTGCAGATTGCATATTTAAACACCATTTAAATATTTGTAAAGTAAATGCACAATTTGAATTTGACGTTCATTCCTACTTTTTGGTTGAGAAATAATACATTTGCCAGATTAAGTGCCATTCCGCGTTATACAGCAAACATGCCTGGATTCCACGATTCAATCATAGGCCCCTAAATATGGGAGCCAGTATGTTGTACTTTTACATTTTCCCCATAAGACACCCACAGTTCTTTCCTACATTTAAAACATAAAACATAGATTTTGTATTTTAAACTGCACAACAACAACATCGGTGCATTGTAAGATGCCAAAGCTGAATTTCTACATTCAAACATGTTCATTGGTTGTATTTTTAAACTGCATAACAAAAAAGGGAAATTCTGTGAAACAACATTAACCTACAGAGGCGCTGTTCTCCGACGCGCTATTCTCCACCCTTGTCTCAGTACTTTTTAAATGGTGATCCTATTGGTCCTAGCGAAATGTCAGAAATGAAACTAATGAATGTGTAGGAGCCACACATTGGGTTTGACTTCATTTCTTCTTCTTGTACTGTTGTGTATGTGCACACGCATCGTGACGTCATTACTGTGGGTGGCACCGGGGGTGTGGTGTCTACATTAGTGCGTTCACCTGGGAGGTTATGGATCATGGCTGCAGGGTGAGTATATCGGCATCCAACCATTTTGCCTTAGAGACTGAGAAACGGGGCCACTTCTGTACACGTCACAGTAGTTTTATTTAATAAAACAGACATTTTTTGTACGGTCAACAGAAAGTTGGCCATCCCATCGCTCACCCTCTACCAACCATCCCAAACAAATTAACAACCCGGATATAAAGGAAACGGAAGTGAACACACCCAAAAAATCCATGATTACAATTAACCAATAAGAAAAGGAAAATTAATTAGTGCCACTACATTCCGGCCCCATGATTATTACAAATCCATAAAAAATAATAATCAAACAATTATAACCATGAAAGCAAACAACGCAATTCAAAGACCGAAATCATTCTAAATGTATGAAAATGTAAAATGCATTTTAAAGTCCATATAAAAGTCCATTTGCATTGCATGAAGTCCTTTGTAATCAATCATTTGCACAATTCTTCAGCTTCAAGTAATAAACAGACTTTTGTGACTGGTCTGTTCAAGTAATTAGTCTTTGTTTTAACTGTCACTTGACGAACTAGTCCTCTTTTATCAGATATTGTAGCAACAATTTTTCCCATTATCCATGAGTTGCGAGGAGCAGCTTCATTAACAATCAGAACAATGTCTCCAACTTCAAAATTTCTTTTGATTGACAACTATTTTTGCCGTTGTTGTAACTGAGGTAAATATTCATTTGTCCACCTCTTCCAAAATAAGTCAGACATGTACTGGACTTGTCGCCATCTACGATGTACATACAAGTCTTCCTTTTGAAACAGACCAGGAGGTAACGTTGGTTGGGTTTTCAAAAGAAGTAAATGATTGGGCGTTAAAGCTTCCAGATCAATAGGATCCATAGATGATCTAGTGATGGGGCGATCATTAAGAATTGACTCCACTTCACAAAGAAACGTATGAAGACCCTCTTCATCCAATCTCTGTCCCTTTAACATGGAATTCAATATTTTCCTAACTGATCTGATCATTCTCTCCCAAATGCCTCCATAATGGGATCCAGTGGGAGGATTAAAGATCCATTTAATCCCCTTCTGGATGAGCACATCATTGATTTTATTGTGATTCCAGATTTTGATGGCTTCTTTCAACTCCCTCTCCGCTCCAACAAAGTTGGTTCCATTGTCTGAATACAACACTGATACTTGCCTTACGACGATTTATAGCCCGATGAGGTCATGAATGAAGGAATCCGTGTCTAACGACGCAAGAACTTCAATATGTATAGCTCTTATAGACATGCAGGTAAAAATAACTCCGTATCGTTTTACTGTGCTTCGTCTCCTTTTGATTTCAAATGGACCAAAACAGTCTACTCCAACTCGAGTAAATGGTGGTTCATCTGGTAAAAGTCTACTTGAAGGTAAATTTCCCATTTGCTGACTTCCTGCTGGTCCTTGTAATCTTCTACAGGTTACACACCTGGATAAGATTCTTCGTATGGCTGAACTGGCACCTGAAATCCAATATTTCTGACGAAGCTTTGCTAGCATATAATTTCGTCCATTGTGTCCAGTTTTCTCATGAATATGTCTTAGAAGTAGGTCAGTGACATGCATATCCTTAGCCAAAATGATTGGATGTTTGAATTCCTCAGGCATACATGCATTATCAAGACGTCCATACATTCTTATAACACCTGCTTCAAGAATTGGACTGAGATTATACAGAGAACTACTTCGCTTGACCTCATCGTTTCTCTGTAAAGTCTCCAATTCCTCTGGAAACCTCATCCTTTGGGAAAAGCGTATGATTTCTAGTTCACTTTCTGTCAGCTCATCTACTGAAAGATATCCTTTACCAATACTGGATCGTGATTTGTGCATGTTTTTACCAAGATCTCCCAATTGACTCTGTTTTGAATCCAGTTGTTTCCTTCTCTGGCTTAGATTTATCAGAATTTTCTTTAGCCTTAGTATCCAGGCTACAGCCTTTAGAAGACATGTCCATGATGAATAATAGTTAATAAGACGTGTCACCGCGTCTAATCCTTGAATTTCAACTTGCAGTGTATTGACCAAGAATTCCTTCTTGATTTCTGGATCTGAAAGCATGATTTTCTCAACATCAACTGGATTAATTGGCCATTCTTCCTGGGATTTGACGAGAAAAGGCGGACCAGCTATCCACATCTGCTCTTTAAGTAACGAATGCACTCTTAATCCTCTTGAGGTGAAGTCTGCAGGATTAACTGAGGAATTAACATACTTCCACTGAATTGTGTTAGATGTTCTCAAAATCTCTGCAACTCTGTTTGCAACAAAGCACTTAAATCTGGAGGACTCATTTTGAATGTATTTCAACACTACAGTGCTATCAGTCCAAAACACTGAATCCTGCAATTCCATTCTTAGATCCCTTTTCCATAATTTATCCATTCGACTGGCAAGAGTAGCTGCAGTAAGTTCCATACGAGGAATAGTGGAAGATTTTAATGGTGATACACGAGATTTACTCATCAGAAGGGTAGAATGCACTAAACCTTGCTGGTTGCGCAATAGCAGGTAAGATACCACACCATAGCCACTTTCACTAGCATCCGAGAAGTGGTGTAGCTGTGCTGAAATGACCTTTCCAAATTCTCCAGGTTTCACACATCTTTTGATCTCAAATCCTTCCAAGTCATGGAGATCATCAATCCAATTTCTCCATCTCTGAACATATCTTGTAGGTAACATAGTGTCCCATCCAATCTTTTCTCTACAGAGATCTTGAAGAATGTTCTTTGCTAATAATACCACTGGAGACAAGAATCCTAGAGGATCATATATGCTACTAATCACTGAAAGAATCCCTCTTCTAGTGAAAGGTCTATCTTTGAGTACTACCTTGAATTTAAAGGTGTCGGATTCAGCACACCACTGTACACCTAAAACTCTTCCATGGGAAGCATGTCACGATTCAAATCAAGGTTCTTCACTTCTTTTACTCTCTCTTCTTCAGGAATTGCGCTCAGCGCTTTACGGCTGTTACTCATCCATTTAGTAAGGTGAAAACCACCTTTACCACACATCTCCATAAGTTCCTCATACAGTTGTATAGCATCAGATTCTGTAGGCACTGAAGTAAGGCAATCGTCCACATAAAAGCAATTCATTATGGTCTCAGTTGTTCTGGGGTGAAACAAACTCCCATGGTCCTCTGTACATTTCCTAAGTGCATAATTGGAGCAACTTGGAGATGAGGAAGCTCCAAACAAATATACCACCATTCTGAACTCTTCCAAGCTCTTATTTATATTGCCCTTTGGCCACCACAGAAACCTTAAAAGGTCTGAATCCTCTGAAGGAACTCTTACTTGGTAAAACATGGATTCTACATCAGCCATTAAAGCTATGGGTTCCATTCTGAATCCTGTAAGAACACTTATGAGGGGACTTGTCAAGTCTGGACCCTGGAGCAGCTGTTGATTCAATGAAAACCCCTGGTATGTGGCACTACAATCAAAAACAATCCTGATCTTTTTCTTTTTTGGATGGTAAACCCCATGATGAGGTATGTACCACACACGTCCGTCCAGTCTGTCAAGATCTTCCTCAGGTACCTTTTCAGCATAATCTTTCGAAATCACGTCCTCCATAAAGGCAGTATAATCTTCCTTAAGTACAGTTTTTACCGCATATGGTCCATTATTTTGACTGCGGACAACTTGCCACGGCTCTAGAGCTTCTGGTACATTAGATCCTATCAAAAGCTCAACTTCTGCTTCAATTGAAGGCAAATGAATGTGCTTTAAGTGAGGCCATTGATCAAGATCAGTTTCTGTGGGAATATTTGATTTAGATACTGGTATACTTTTCTGTGTATACACTTCCGAGAGTGAACAGTAATGTGTCTGTTTTAACCCAGCAACTTCCAAATCTTTCAAAACGTAACTAGAAACAGACTTATCCTGATTCATGGTTTTAAGAAGAATACTCATTTTCTTTCCAGACAAATTAAGCTTATGCATGAGACTTTCAGTACAAAAAGTGGCTGAACTGCCTGGATCAAGGAAGGCATACGTCCTTACAATCTTACTCCCATCCTTAGATTTAACACATACTGGAAGAATGGATAAGGCACATGAATCTTCACCGGCCCCAGTTAGAACACTAGACTGGACAGAGACCAATGCACTACCCAGTGCTTGATTGTTTTCCTCAGTTTTGTCATATCTAGAGATATGGAGAATGCTTGGATGTTTAAAACCACATACTTTGCAGGTAAGTCGCTTTCTGCAGTCTTTGCTCATATGGCCTGTGCATAAACAGCCAAAACAAACACCTTTCTTCTTTAAGAAATCCACCTTTTCTTTATTAGTTTTCTTGGCAAATGTTGCACATGAATCCGCTAAATGTTCTTCACCACAACAAAGACAAGCCTCAATTACTTTGTTAGCCTTTTTACCCTTTTCCATTTGAGAGACCGTAGTGGCAAAGATATTTCCTTTGGTCTTGGGGCGACTCAAACTTCGACCTCCACTAGGTGGGATTTCCAAAATGTTTCCAAAGATAGGATCAGTAAGGATCTTGACTTGTTTCTCGACAAAATTGACAATGTCCTTGAACACAACTTGATCAGGGATTGAGCATTTGGAGAAACATTGAGCATGGGGAGAAGCATTGAGCATGGGGAGAAACTTTCTATTGACCGTCACCATCGCCAACATCAGAGGTATCTTTGCACGGTTTTCATAAGTAGATCAATCAACGTAAGTGCTTTTGTTTTCTAAGCTTGTGAAAGAGAGTAATAAAGACATTCCATCATGTGCATTGATTCATCGTGACGCGTCTTCAATTGTTAATCCTCATGTTTCAGCCTGCTGCGGCGTTTGGTTTAGTTTTTATGTAAATACGCTGCAATATATGTTCTCATCCGTCATCGTTCTGTTCACCGCGTCTCACAGGAGAGATCGCTTGCCAGTCGCGCCACTCGCCTGTGTTCACACCAAATGCGAGCAATCGCGTTACACGCTCTTTATTACTCGCGGAAAAAGTTCGTTATTTTTGCGTGAATTCATAGCTCGAGTTGAAAATGTTCGGCAGCCGATTGAATACCCCTGATCAGTGCCGGTGTTACAAAATTTTCTGTTACCCGTGATATTTTGTGACCGCAGTAGGCGCTGTTGTCACTGTCGACACTTCTCTACGCAAAGAGCGTAAATTCGGGCAAGGATGCGCCTTGTGCTCGTGCCCAGCTTTTTAATCTTGTGCAATAACGCGCTTTGTTCTCGTGCACGTTACTGTGAGCGAGCTTTTCTGAAAGTCTGTTAAGAGTGCTGAAGTGACGAACACGCCGCTTGAACTGTACAAACAGGTTCATTTAATTCGTGTACTGATTGGATTTGGAATTATTGTGATTGCCATGGTAATTGTTTTATAGCCAACATGTAAGTGTGTGTGTGTGTGTGTGTGTATGTATAAATATATATATATATTCACTTTTACACAAATAATAGAAGAGCAATCATAATTCTAAACGTTGTCCATTTAAGAAACATGAACATAAATGAGCTTTGTGTTTTACATGCATTATAGGCTATAAAATGTACATAAGAACATATTATAAACTGATATGTTTATAATGTACAGAGTAACCTTGTAGTCCTACAGCAGGTCACTATATATCACGATGCACTTTAACGGCCTAAAATAATCCGTTACCTTCCCCTGTTTTATACAGAATAATCGTATTGTTCTTCATATTCACTCTTTTGACATCTAATGCCGTCTATGTCTTATCCTGAAAAGCATTTAGCTGTGATGAGAACAGTGACTGTGGTACAGCAGGTCACCATATTTCACAATGCACTTTAACGGGCTAAAATAATCCGTTAACTTCCCCTGTTTTACACAGAATAATCTTATTGTTCTCCATATTCACTCTTTTGACTCATTTGAAATGACGAAAATATGGGAAGGTAAAAGCTCAAGACTTAAGGTAGGCCTAAGATTGGTGTCTGCTGCTTGTAAGGTTATTAATAAGATAGCATTTAATTTGATTATTTTTAATGATTATGTTTGATGTGTCATGTGTAGTGTGATCCAACAAAGTATAACATCATTTTGGGAGTTGTCCATGAACCTGGTCACTGGATATTGACAGTAAGACCAACTACTTTGCTCAGTAATTAGCTGACTTTGGGGAGAGCTACAATATTACCAACAGCAGTGAAAACATACAGTATATGACTAATACTCAATTCCACAGGTTATTTTTCCTTCTGAGAGAAGGAGCCTTGTGTTGGATCCCTTGGGAAATGATTCCTGTAAACTTAAGCAGTGTTTGGAGTCAACAAGGTAAACGTCCATGCATGGAGTGCTCAGTTTAAAAACCAAACCAAAACATCTGGAAATATGGTATTGGGTGCATCTCAATCAGCTCCTTTGTTCAGTAGTAAGTCCAATGATCAGGGAGTCTGCCATTTTTAGGGGGTGTCTCATTCACAAAATTCTTCCAGTGCACTGATTACGTTCGTTCGCTTAAAATTCCCACAATGCAAGTTAAAAGTCAGGGAGCATTCATGCTCACTATGTTACCTTAACGAAAATCGCGTGTAACCGAATTAGTTTTAACCAAAATTGCACGAACAAATTCAATAAACTTAATGAAAGCAACTGAACTTTTGAAAGCATTTATTTTGTTGAATGTATAAACACATTGCTAGACAGGCAGGGAACAAAATCCATCCATCCATCTTCTACCGCTTATCCGAACTACCTCGGGTCACGGGGAAGGGAACAAAATCTTCTGGTTATTTGTGTCTGCGTAATTGATTTAACAGTCGAATTTAACATTGAACCAAACTTGTAAACACATTTGTAACAAAAAAATTATAGTAAATTAAAGTTTTATATAATGAGAGCTGTCTGTTTTGCCCCTTGTTATGTTAGTAATTACCAGCTGTGAAGTCACGTTAGAACACGCTCACTCAGTGTCGTCACAAGAAAATGAGTGAACAGTGTCCAAATGTGAACTGAGTCGGGGTCCATAGTGTCCGAATCCGTGTACACCATATACTGTTTCACAACCTCAGGGACTAGGGAGCTGATTGAGACACACCCATTGGCATATTGTTTGTTGTTACACCTTTCAGGGCCTTCATCAGAAAACGTGGGTGCCAAGTTTCAAGGTGGACAGCAAACACAGAACCACACACACTCCAGAAGGATGGTTCCTCCTGTGGAATATTTGTCCTTAAAGTAAAAACACCTTTTGTATATTATTCTGTGTCTTATTTGTTATTTGGTTGTTTAGTGATGGCATAAGGAATACCGTTTCCGGGTCCAAGCATTTTTTTTATCTCAAGCGAGGCTAAACATTAGACAGCTAGCTCACAGAATCTCGGACATCAATATTTTAATACATTTTGAAAAATGAATCACAGATTGGCCATCTGGGATTTCATGTGAAAATAAAGGTTGTTTTGAATGTGTTAACTTTTTGGAATTTATTAAACTTTCTCATATATTATTATGTTTTATTATAATTATTATTATTATCTCATTATTAGTATGCAGAGAAAATACTTGCTGGAGAGCCTCTTCAATTTTCAAATGACCCCTCTGCGGCTGAAAAATACAGAAGACAGGTGGCGTTGACACTCCTAAACGAGACAGGTAATATTTGTTTATTTCTGTCATTTTCACAATATCATCACAAAATGAAAATGCTTGGGTAAAAATTGTATTAAGTATACATCTGTCATGATAGTATGCTATACTGTATTTCAGTTATTTATCTTAGAAATGTTGTTGCATTACTATTACTTCTGTTCCTACAGGTCCAGTGTGACGTGTGTGACCGATGGTTCCACATACAGTGTGCTAAAATGGTGAACCCCAGGAAGTACTTCAGCTGTGCTGCATGCCAGTTTGTGCCTCCAGTTTAAAATTCTACTCCATTTTCTTTTGCAAACATGCAAAAAAAGTAATAAAGTAATGTGCAAGACTTGCGCTTCATTGATGTGGTTATTGTGATTGTGTAGGTTTATTTACTAATTTTAAGGTACATGATAATCAAATGCTTCTGAAATGCACCATAATATAATTTTTTTAAATAATTATTTTGCTGTTTTGAAAAATAAAGTTTAATAAAATACACTTAAATATACTTAAAATCAAAGTCCAAGTTACAAGTTACGTGCATCGTGAAATATGGTGACCTGCTGTACCACAGTCACTGTTCTCATCACAGCTAAATGCACTTCAGGATAAGACATAGACGGCATTAGATGTCAAAAGAGTGAATATGAAGAACAATAAAGCTATTCTGTATAAAACAGGGGAAGGTAACGGATTATTTTAGGCCGTTAAAGTGCATCGTGATATATGGTGACCTGCTGTAGGACTACAAGGTTACTCTGTACATTATAAACATATCAGTTTATAATATGTTCTTATGTACATTTTATAGCCTATAATGCATGTAAAACACAAAGCTCATTTATGTTCATGTTTCTTAAATGGACAACGTTTAGAATTATGATTGCTCTTCTATTATTTGTGTAAAAGTGAATATATATATATATTTATACATACACACACACACACACACACTTACATGTTGGCTATAAAACAATTACCATGGCAATCACAATAATTCCAAATCCAATCAGTACACGAATTAAATGAACCCGTTTGTACAGTTCAAGCGGCGTGTTCGTCACTTCAGCACTCTTAACAGACTTTCAGAAAAGCCCGCTCACAGTAACGTGCACGAGAACAAAGCGCGTTATTGCACAAGATTAAAAAGCTGGGCACGAGCACAAGGCGCATCCTTGCCCGAATTTACGCTCTTTGCGTAGAGAAGTGTCGACAGTGACAACAGCGCCTACTACGGTCATAAAATATCACGGGTAACAGAAAATTTTGTAACACCGGCCCGAGCCTTTTGGGGGCCCTAAGCAGAATTTGATTTGGGGGCCCCCTCCCAGCACGCGGAGTCACCTGTGCTTAAAGATTATTGACACAAATGTCACGCTATAATGTTACATTATAAATAAATAAAAATACTCAATAAGATACTTAAATAAAATACTTTACTCTTCAACTTCTAGATACAAACTGTCACAAAACAAGAAATAAATAATTTGCAAATGTGCAAATGCACATTAAATGTGCAATCTTTTAAATACGTTTACATTTATGCATTTGGCAGACGCTTTTAACCAAAGCAACTTACATTGCTTTATCCTATACATTTTACATAGTTGCAATCCCCTGGGATCGAACCCACAGTTAACGCAATGCTCTTACCACTGAGCTACAGGAAAGCTGTATAAAACCAAAATAGACCAACATTCATATGTATTGGTGCCAACCAACATGGTATTGGTATATTTTAACATTCACTTCAACACACACAGCAATGCTAGCGGGCATCCCTTTAACTTAGAAGGTTAAGTTCCCCTTCGGCTGTTTTCTCCAACTTAAACTGATGTCTATTATCAATACGTGAAATATAGATAAATGTATATTAATAATACGTGACATTTCACTGTTGATGGCGGGGATTTAACGTTAGCTCTGGTGAGGGCTTATGTAAGATCACGAGTCATGGCTAGCAGCTACCTCAAGTGACGTGAGCACAATTTTCACTAATCATGCAAACATACCTTTATCTTGCTCTTTTTTCTCCTCCTCTGTCCTTTTCTTCTTTCTCTTTTCGGCACCAGAGGATTCATCCTTTTTTGTGACATAGCTTGTCATTTATTAATTACAGTGACACGCACTTGCGCGCCGGCGCGAATTGTCAATGCACGCGAAATTTGTCTAAGTAAATGGTGGTTCATCTGGTAAAAGTCTACTTGAAGGTAAATTTCCCATTTGCTGACTTCCTGCTGGTCCTTGTAATCTTCTACAGGTTACACACCTGGATAAGATTCTTCGTATGGCTGAACTGGCACCTGAAATCCAATATTTCTGACGAAGCTTTGCTAGCATATAATTTCGTCCATTGTGTCCAGTTTTCTCATGAATATGTCTTAGAAGTAGGTCAGTGACATGCATATCCTTAGCCAAAATGATTGGATGTTTGAATTCCTCAGGCATACATGCATTATCAAGACGTCCATACATTCTTATAACACCTGCTTCAAGAATTGGACTGAGATTATACAGAGAA
Organism: Triplophysa dalaica; assembly: GCF_015846415.1. NCBI lineage: Eukaryota > Metazoa > Chordata > Actinopteri > Cypriniformes > Nemacheilidae > Triplophysa > Triplophysa dalaica. The sequence goes on from NC_079542.1 coordinate 802,956, forward strand.
CTACTTCGCTTGACCTCATCGTTTCTCTGTAAAGTCTCCAATTCCTCTGGAAACCTCATCCTTTGGGAAAAGCGTATGATTTCTAGTTCACTTTCTGTCAGCTCATCTACTGAAAGATATCCTTTACCAATACTGGATCGTGATTTGTGCATGTTTTTACCAAGATCTCCCAATTGACTCTGTTTTGAATCCAGTTGTTTCCTTCTCTGGCTTAGATTTATCAGAATTTTCTTTAGCCTTAGTATCCAGGCTACAGCCTTTAGAAGACATGTCCATGATGAATAATAGTTAATAAGACGTGTCACCGCGTCTAATCCTTGAATTTCAACTTGCAGTGTATTGACCAAGAATTCCTTCTTGATTTCTGGATCTGAAAGCATGATTTTCTCAACATCAACTGGATTAATTGGCCATTCTTCCTGGGATTTGACGAGAAAAGGCGGACCAGCTATCCACATCTGCTCTTTAAGTAACGAATGCACTCTTAATCCTCTTGAGGTGAAGTCTGCAGGATTAACTGAGGAATTAACATACTTCCACTGAATTGTGTTAGATGTTCTCAAAATCTCTGCAACTCTGTTTGCAACAAAGCACTTAAATCTGGAGGACTCATTTTGAATGTATTTCAACACTACAGTGCTATCAGTCCAAAACACTGAATCCTGCAATTCCATTCTTAGATCCCTTTTCCATAATTTATCCATTCGACTGGCAAGAGTAGCTGCAGTAAGTTCCATACGAGGAATAGTGGAAGATTTTAATGGTGATACACAAGATTTACTCATCAGAAGGGTAGAATGCACTAAACCTTGCTGGTTGCGCAATAGCAGGTAAGATACCACACCATAGCCACTTTCACTAGCATCCGAGAAGTGGTGTAGCTGTGCTGAAATGACCTTTCCAAATTCTCCAGGTTTCACACATCTTTTGATCTCAAATCCTTCCAAGTCATGGAGATCATCAATCCAATTTCTCCATCTCTGAACATATCTTGTAGGTAACATAGTGTCCCATCCAATCTTTTCTCTACAGAGATCTTGAAGAATGTTCTTTGCTAATAATACCACTGGAGACAAGAATCCTAGAGGATCATATATGCTACTAATCACTGAAAGAATCCCTCTTCTAGTGAAAGGTCTATCTTTGAGTACTACCTTGAATTTAAAGGTGTCGGATTCAGCACACCACTGTACACCTAAAACTCTTTCCATGGGAAGCATGTCACGATTCAAATCAAGGTTCTTCACTTCTTTTACTCTCTCTTCTTCAGGAATTGCGCTCAGCGCTTTACGGCTGTTACTCATCCATTTAGTAAGGTGAAAACCACCTTTACCACACATCTCCATAAGTTCCTCATACAGTTGTATAGCATCAGATTCTGTAGGCACTGAAGTAAGGCAATCGTCCACATAAAAGCAATTCATTATGGTCTCAGTTGTTCTGGGGTGAAACAAACTCCCATGGTCCTCTGTACATTTCCTAAGTGCATAATTGGAGCAACTTGGAGATGAGGAAGCTCCAAACAAATATACCACCATTCTGAACTCTTCCAAGCTCTTATTTATATTGCCCTTTGGCCACCACAGAAACCTTAAAAGGTCTGAATCCTCTGAAGGAACTCTTACTTGGTAAAACATGGATTCTACATCAGCCATTAAAGCTATGGGTTCCATTCTGAATCCTGTAAGAACACTTATGAGGGGACTTGTCAAGTCTGGACCCTGGAGCAGCTGTTGATTCAATGAAAACCCCTGGTATGTGGCACTACAATCAAAAACAATCCTGATCTTTTTCTTTTTTGGATGGTAAACCCCATGATGAGGTATGTACCACACACGTCCGTCCAGTCTGTCAAGATCTTCCTCAGGTACCTTTTCAGCATAATCTTTCGAAATCACGTCCTCCATAAAGGCAGTATAATCTTCCTTAAGTACAGTTTTTACCGCATATGGTCCATTATTTTGACTGCGGACAACTTGCCACGGCTCTAGAGCTTCTGGTACATTAGATCCTATCAAAAGCTCAACTTCTGCTTCAATTGAAGGCAAATGAATGTGCTTTAAGTGAGGCCATTGATCAAGATCAGTTTCTGTGGGAATATTTGATTTAGATACTGGTATACTTTTCTGTGTATACACTTCCGAGAGTGAACAGTAATGTGTCTGTTTTAACCCAGCAACTTCCAAATCTTTCAAAACGTAACTAGAAACAGACTTATCCTGATTCATGGTTTTAAGAAGAATACTCATTTTCTTTCCAGACAAATTAAGCTTATGCATGAGACTTTCAGTACAAAAAGTGGCTGAACTGCCTGGATCAAGGAAGGCATACGTCCTTACAATCTTACTCCCATCCTTAGATTTAACACATACTGGAAGAATGGATAAGGCACATGAATCTTCACCGGCCCCAGTTAGAACACTAGACTGGACAGAGACCAATGCACTACCCAGTGCTTGATTGTTTTCCTCAGTTTTGTCATATCTAGAGATATGGAGAATGCTTGGATGTTTAAAACCACATACTTTGCAGGTAAGTCGCTTTCTGCAGTCTTTGCTCATATGGCCTGTGCATAAACAGCCAAAACAAACACCTTTCTTCTTTAAGAAATCCACCTTTTCTTTATTAGTTTTCTTGGCAAATGTTGCACATGAATCCGCTAAATGTTCTTCACCACAACAAAGACAAGCCTCAATTACTTTGTTAGCCTTTTTACCCTTTTCCATTTGAGAGACCGTAGTGGCAAAGATATTTCCTTTGGTCTTGGGGCGACTCAAACTTCGACCTCCACTAGGTGGGATTTCCAAAATGTTTCCAAAGATAGGATCAGTAAGGATCTTGACTTGTTTCTCGACAAAATTGACAATGTCCTTGAACACAACTTGATCAGGGATTGAGCATTTGGAGAAACATTGAGCATGGGGAGAAGCATTGAGCATGGGGAGAAACTTTCTATTGACCGTCACCATCGCCAACATCAGAGGTATCTTTGCACGGTTTTCATAAGTAGATCAATCAACGTAAGTGCTTTTGTTTTCTAAGCTTGTGAAAGAGAGTAATAAAGACATTCCATCATGTGCATTGATTCATCGTGACGCGTCTTCAATTGTTAATCCTCATGTTTCAGCCTGCTGCGGCGTTTGGTTTAGTTTTTATGTAAATACGCTGCAATATATGTTCTCATCCGTCATCGTTCTGTTCACCGCGTCTCACAGGAGAGATCGCTTGCCAGTCGCGCCACTCGCCTGTGTTCACACCAAATGCGAGCAATCGCGTTACACGCTCTTTATTACTCGCGGAAAAAGTTCGTTATTTTTGCGTGAATTCATAGCTCGAGTTGAAAATGTTCGGCAGCCGATTGAATACCCCTGATCAGTGCCGGTGTTACAAAATTTTCTGTTACCCATGATATTTTGTGACCGCAGTAGGCGCTGTTGTCACTGTCGACACTTCTCTACGCAAAGAGCGTAAATTCGGGCAAGGATGCGCCTTGTGCTCGTGCCCAGCTTTTTAATCTTGTGCAATAACGCGCTTTGTTCTCGTGCACGTTACTGTGAGCGAGCTTTTCTGAAAGTCTGTTAAGAGTGCTGAAGTGACGAACACGCCGCTTGAACTGTACAAACAGGTTCATTTAATTCGTGTACTGATTGGATTTGGAATTATTGTGATTGCCATGGTAATTGTTTTATAGCCAACATGTAAGTGTGTGTGTGTGTGTGTGTGTATGTATAAATATATATATATATTCACTTTTACACAAATAATAGAAGAGCAATCATAATTCTAAACGTTGTCCATTTAAGAAACATGAACATAAATGAGCTTTGTGTTTTACATGCATTATAGGCTATAAAATGTACATAAGAACATATTATAAACTGATATGTTTATAATGTACAGAGTAACCTTGTAGTCCTACAGCAGGTCACCATATATCACGATGCACTTTAACGGCCTAAAATAATCCGTTACCTTCCCCTGTTTTATACAGAATAATCGTATTGTTCTTCATATTCACTCTTTTGACATCTAATGCCGTCTATGTCTTATCCTGAAAAGCATTTAGCTGTGATGAGAACAGTGACTGTGGTACAGCAGGTCACCATATTTCACAATGCACTTTAACGGGCTAAAATAATCCGTTAACTTCCCCTGTTTTACACAGAATAATCTTATTGTTCTCCATATTCACTCTTTTGACTCATTTGAAATGACGAAAATATGGGAAGGTAAAAGCTCAAGACTTAAGGTAGGCCTAAGATTGGTGTCTGCTGCTTGTAAGGTTATTAATAAGATAGCATTTAATTTGATTATTTTTAATGATTATGTTTGATGTGTCATGTGTAGTGTGATCCAACAAAGTATAACATCATTTTGGGAGTTGTCCATGAACCTGGTCACTGGATATTGACAGTAAGACCAACTACTTTGCTCAGTAATTAGCTGACTTTGGGGAGAGCTACAATATTACCAACAGCAGTGAAAACATACAGTATATGACTAATACTCAATTCCACAGGTTATTTTTCCTTCTGAGAGAAGGAGCCTTGTGTTGGATCCCTTGGGAAATGATTCCTGTAAACTTAAGCAGTGTTTGGAGTCAACAAGGTAAACGTCCATGCATGGAGTGCTCAGTTTAAAAACCAAACCAAAACATCTGGAAATATGGTATTGGGTGCATCTCAATCAGCTCCTTTGTTCAGTAGTAAGTCCAATGATCAGGGAGTCTGCCATTTTTAGGGGGTGTCTCATTCACAAAATTCTTCCAGTGCACTGATTACGTTCGTTCGCTTAAAATTCCCACAATGCAAGTTAAAAGTCAGGGAGCATTCATGCTCACTATGTTACCTTAACGAAAATCGCGTGTAACCGAATTAGTTTTAACCAAAATTGCACGAACAAATTCAATAAACTTAATGAAAGCAACTGAACTTTTGAAAGCATTTATTTTGTTGAATGTATAAACACATTGCTAGACAGGCAGGGAACAAAATCCATCCATCCATCTTCTACCGCTTATCCGAACTACCTCGGGTCACGGGGAAGGGAACAAAATCTTCTGGTTATTTGTGTCTGCGTAATTGATTTAACAGTCGAATTTAACATTGAACCAAACTTGTAAACACATTTGTAACAAAAAAATTATAGTAAATTAAAGTTTTATATAATGAGAGCTGTCTGTTTTGCCCCTTGTTATGTTAGTAATTACCAGCTGTGAAGTCACGTTAGAACACGCTCACTCAGTGTCGTCACAAGAAAATGAGTGAACAGTGTCCAAATGTGAACTGAGTCGGGGTCCATAGTGTCCGAATCCGTGTACACCATATACTGTTTCACAACCTCAGGGACTAGGGAGCTGATTGAGACACACCCATTGGCATATTGTTTGTTGTTACACCTTTCAGGGCCTTCATCAGAAAACGTGGGTGCCAAGTTTCAAGGTGGACAGCAAACACAGAACCACACACACTCCAGAAGGATGGTTCCTCCTGTGGAATATTTGTCCTTAAAGTAAAAACACCTTTTGTATATTATTCTGTGTCTTATTTGTTATTTGGTTGTTTAGTGATGGCATAAGGAATACCGTTTCCGGGTCCAAGCATTTTTTTTATCTCAAGCGAGGCTAAACATTAGACAGCTAGCTCACAGAATCTCGGACATCAATATTTTAATACATTTTGAAAAATGAATCACAGATTGGCCATCTGGGATTTCATGTGAAAATAAAGGTTGTTTTGAATGTGTTAACTTTTTGGAATTTATTAAACTTTCTCATATATTATTATGTTTTATTATAATTATTATTATTATCTCATTATTAGTATGCAGAGAAAATACTTGCTGGAGAGCCTCTTCAATTTTCAAATGACCCCTCTGCGGCTGAAAAATACAGAAGACAGGTGGCGTTGACACTCCTAAACGAGACAGGTAATATTTGTTTATTTCTGTCATTTTCACAATATCATCACAAAATGAAAATGCTTGGGTAAAAATTGTATTAAGTATACATCTGTCATGATAGTATGCTATACTGTATTTCAGTTATTTATCTTAGAAATGTTGTTGCATTACTATTACTTCTGTTCCTACAGGTCCAGTGTGACGTGTGTGACCGATGGTTCCACATACAGTGTGCTAAAATGGTGAACCCCAGGAAGTACTTCAGCTGTGCTGCATGCCAGTTTGTGCCTCCAGTTTAAAATTCTACTCCATTTTCTTTTGCAAACATGCAAAAAAAGTAATAAAGTAATGTGCAAGACTTGCGCTTCATTGATGTGGTTATTGTGATTGTGTAGGTTTATTTACTAATTTTAAGGTACATGATAATCAAATGCTTCTGAAATGCACCATAATATAATTTTTTTAAATAATTATTTTGCTGTTTTGAAAAATAAAGTTTAATAAAATACACTTAAATATACTTAAAATCAAAGTCCAAGTTACAAGTTACGTGCATCGTGAAATATGGTGACCTGCTGTACCACAGTCACTGTTCTCATCACAGCTAAATGCACTTCAGGATAAGACATAGACGGCATTAGATGTCAAAAGAGTGAATATGAAGAACAATAAAGCTATTCTGTATAAAACAGGGGAAGGTAACGGATTATTTTAGGCCGTTAAAGTGCATCGTGATATATGGTGACCTGCTGTAGGACTACAAGGTTACTCTGTACATTATAAACATATCAGTTTATAATATGTTCTTATGTACATTTTATAGCCTATAATGCATGTAAAACACAAAGCTCATTTATGTTCATGTTTCTTAAATGGACAACGTTTAGAATTATGATTGCTCTTCTATTATTTGTGTAAAAGTGAATATATATATATATTTATACATACACACACACACACACACACTTACATGTTGGCTATAAAACAATTACCATGGCAATCACAATAATTCCAAATCCAATCAGTACACGAATTAAATGAACCTGTTTGTACAGTTCAAGCGGCGTGTTCGTCACTTCAGCACTCTTAACAGACTTTCAGAAAAGCCCGCTCACAGTAACGTGCACGAGAACAAAGCGCGTTATTGCACAAGATTAAAAAGCTGGGCACGAGCACAAGGCGCATCCTTGCCCGAATTTACGCTCTTTGCGTAGAGAAGTGTCGACAGTGACAACAGCGCCTACTGCGGTCACAAAATATCACGGGTAACAGAAAATTTTGTAACACCGGCCCGAGCCTTTTGGGGGCCCTAAGCAGAATTTGATTTGGGGGCCCCCTCCCAGCACGCGGAGTCACCTGTGCTTAAAGATTATTGACACAAATGTCACGCTATAATGTTACATTATAAATAAATAAAAATACTCAATAAGATACTTAAATAAAATACTTTACTCTTCAACTTCTAGATACAAACTGTCACAAAACAAGAAATAAATAATTTGCAAATGTGCAAATGCACATTAAATGTGCAATCTTTTAAATACGTTTACATTTATGCATTTGGCAGACGCTTTTAACCAAAGCAACTTACATTGCTTTATCCTATACATTTTACATAGTTGCAATCCCCTGGGATCGAACCCACAGTTAACGCAATGCTCTTACCACTGAGCTACAGGAAAGCTGTATAAAACCAAAATAGACCAACATTCATATGTATTGGTGCCAACCAACATGGTATTGGTATATTTTAACATTCACTTCAACACACACAGCAATGCTAGCGGGCATCCCTTTAACTTAGAAGGTTAAGTTCCCCTTCGGCTGTTTTCTCCAACTTAAACTGATGTCTATTATCAATACGTGAAATATAGATAAATGTATATTAATAATACGTGACATTTCACTGTTGATGGCGGGGATTTAACGTTAGCTCTGGTGAGGGCTTATGTAAGATCACGAGTCATGGCTAGCAGCTACCTCAAGTGACGTGAGCACAATTTTCACTAATCATGCAAACATACCTTTATCTTGCTCTTTTTTCTCCTCCTCTGTCCTTTTCTTCTTTCTCTTTTCGGCACCAGAGGATTCATCCTTTTTTGTGACATAGCTTGTCATTTATTAATTACAGTGACACGCACTTGCGCGCCGGCGCGAATTGTCAATGCACGCGAAATTTGTCTAAGCGCAATTGCGCATGACTCAACCGCTGGCAGTCACAGCAGCAGTTGTCGGCAAATCAGAATTTTCTTATCTTGAATTATTCATTTAATTTATTCATTCATATTCATTAATTTATTTATTCATTCATTCATTCATTTATATAACTTGTTTTAAGTTATTTAATTGTAAAAAAAAACCGATTGGGGGGCCCCCTCAAGCAGCCGCTTAGTTCGCTTATGCCTCGGGCCGGCCCTGCCCCTGATATCAGGGGCGTAGCAAGCTTTTCAAAAGTGAGGGGGATGGATGTGTTTTGTTTGTTAACAATGAAAACGTTGAACGTAATGACAGAAAGGTACAAAAGGTATAACATACAAGATATAAAAAGCTTCCCATTTAAATGTGTGATACAAGTAAAGTATAAAAACACATTCGGAACACACAGAAAATAAGTCAAAACTGTGTTGTGAAAATACACAACAGTAGACTTGCTAATGAATCATAAATACTTTAATAATCCCAGGGGGGAAAGACAGTGAAAGCTTGATAGTGACATTGGTCTGACAGGACTGTGTCTGAGACTGCTAAAGTTTGCTTACTTGCACCTTGAAAAGGGGAGATATAAAAAAACGCCCACACAAAGCTTTTTCTCGGGTGGTATAAATAATGTAACAATTTTCTGTTTTTAAACATTAAAATAATATACACTTTTCGTTTATAGTTCTTCAACAGGTACAATCAAACATAATAGGTAAGTAACCACAAAAGTATTCAGCTAAACAAAAAAAGCAATGTTCAAAATATCAAAATCAATAAACCCATAAGTACACTGCTAAACAAGGTCAATTTGTCCCTCCTCCTCGTCAATTCCCTGCCTTCTTCATCACAGTTACTTTATACATTGCATGCCACATAAATAACCCAATTTAGCTATTTCTGAACAATATCCCAATTTGCAATTAGGATTAGTATAAAAACTAAATATAATTCAGAAAACACTCGACATATCAACAAAACATAAACAGAACATCTCCCCAAACACATATCAAGGTTATTTAAAAACCTCGAAAGCATAAACACTCATTCAAAGTCGCTGGAAAAGGAACACGTAAATAACCATAACCGTTCCCGCCTCTTCAGCACGAGCTAACCGATAAATCTAACACACCAAGAGAGGCGGGACTTAAGGCAGAACAGCCAATCATCATCCGGTCACACGCAAAGCCGGTGTTCTGTTTGAGTGGGAGGGGAGAGGAGAGGAAGCAGCCGCATCGAGCGCAGACACAGAGCGGCAAGAGAAACGCTGGAGCGACTGCTGTAAGGCGTTTGTACAAAACTGCTGAAAAACTGCAAAAAAAGTGCGGGTGTTTAACCCTCTCACCGGGAAAAGTGTGGGTGTTTTATCCCCCACGGTTGCGACGCCCTGCCTGATATACAGTATACTGCTTGACTATAGACAGATGTTCCGTAAAACCCTCGTCGTCAGTAAAGATTCTTGGCGTTTTATTTCGATAGTACTCTCAGAACCATGTCGCCAATATCTGTAAAACTGTGTTTTTCCATCCTAAAAATATATTTAGAGTTCTTTCTCACCTGACTTATTTAGTACGGTTGAATCGCACTAGAGTTCGTTGTTCTTGGCGCGGTTTGTTTGGTCAGGTGTGAATGCAGCAATCGCACTTGAGTGTGCACCAAAAGCCACCAAATAAGCGTACTAAGACCTCCTTGAAAAGATGGACTCGGTACGCCTTCAAACGAATCCTGGAGCGGTTCCTTTGTGGTGGGAACGTGAAACGTGAAAAGTACTGCACTTTTGTGAACTAAACAAGTTGTGGTAGTCACCAGCGCGTGCATTATGGAGTGAGGACAAGTGTTTGTTGACAGTTTGCACTGCATGGCAACTCGCTGAGTTTTGAGGAGGTGCACAGCCTCATAGAAATTTGTCTGATGACCATATTCCATTTTAGGGATGGGCATTTTTCAATAATTGCATATTTGAATATTTGAGATGTTACTGTTGAAAAAAAGGACAAAATAGAAAAATTCATTAAAGCTGAGTTTAAACCTGTTCGGAACGGTAAAATACAAAAAGAAAACATGCACAACAAAACGCAATGTATTCTGTCAGTCTATGATGTATGGTTATCTTGTTTATTTTGTTTTACATGTCCTTGATACAAAAACAGGCATATAGGTCTATTTTACTCCAGTGAACGTTCCTCAGCTGGTTAACAAGCTGACTGCGAAGAAAACCCATCTGACAAGAATATCTGGCTTTATTGTTTATAATGTTGACAATAAATAAAGTAAAGGGCTTGATACCTCCATGCCAACTGTTCAGATCCTAAAATGTATCCCGCAAAAAGAAAGAGCAATTGTAATGCTTGTTTCCGTGTTAATTTCGCGACCGTGCAAATGTATTTACATGCTGTAACTTGAAGGCGACGACCCTTTTTGGACTTCTTAAAAGGAAAATTCAGGCATTAGATTTGGAAAAGGTGCCAGTCTTATGCTAAGGCCAAATTCATTAACATTAGTCGCAGTGAAATGTACGTTTTCATGTATCAAGTTGTTGAAATAAGAATTGAATGAATGAGGCATTTATATAGCATTTTACTGTGTATTGCACATTACAATTATATGAGGGGGTCTCTCCTCACAATCCACCACCATTACTTAATATATTTGTAACGAACAAATATTTATTTACCAAGAGCAACTGCTCCAAAAAAGCTAAGGTAATTAATTAATTATTGTTAATCATCTAATATTAAATTGGTATTTTTATACCTAATGTTAGTAATGTTAACAAACTCTGTCTCTCACAAGTTGTTTTAACATTTTAATTGTGAGCCAAGCATAACACACGACACGGCATCCGGTGTGTAAACTTAAAATATTTAAAATAGCTTGCGATCTGAGTGAACAAAAATTTAGGAACACATACAATTTTTATTTTTTATTTTCTTTATATTATAAAATCATTACAGATTAATTGATGAAGCATTAAATAAGACGTGACAACTCTTAGGTTTTCTGTAGCAGTAACTTATCCCGGTGGTGACGCAGGTTTTATTCTAATGAAAAATACAAATCTGAACATCCCGACTTTTGAAAACCCACGAACAGCAAACTATTTTCATGGTTTAGCAAACAACTCATGGAAGGGGGTTTAATAGATCTGTGGAACAGTGCTGGGTTTAGGTAAAGAAACTCTGCCAGCAGTACATCCAAGTGGGGGATGTACAAGTTCCTCGTGTTGTTATGTGACTGGATTTTGGTTTGTTTCAACTGGTTCGGACCAAAGCATTTAGTGTGGTGTGAAAGGGAACCAACACCGCTGAAAAATGCTACAATGTATCAGTTTTTTTAATTGGTCCGGACCAAATGAACCGAACTGAAGGTGAGAAAGCGCCCTTAAACTATCTCATATGCTGTCACTGTCAGATGCAGAGAAGTTAATTCATGCATTCATGACATCAAGACTAGGTTCCTGTAATGCACTGTTAGGTGGTTCGCTTGCAGGCTCAGTACAAAAACTCCAACTGGTCCTAAACGCGGCGCTCAAGTTCTTACACGTACAAAAAAGTATGAACATATTAGCCCAGTTCTGTAAACCTTGCACTGGTGACCTAGAAAGCATCGCATTAACTTTAAGATCTTGCTTATTACTTAAAAGCCCTATATGGTTTAGCTCCTCAGTATCTGAGCAAACTTCTATTGTATTACACAGTCCTTCACGTGCATTACGCTCTCAGGCGTCCTGTCAGTTGGTAATACGTAGAATTTCAAAATCAAGTGTAGGTTGTAGATCCTTTTTCTATCTAGTGCCTAAACTTTGGAAGAGTCTTCCCTGCACTGTCCTGGAGGCAGACACACTATGTCATTTAAATCTAGACTAAAGACACATGTTTTTTATCTACACTTCCATAGTATAAATCCTCTGAGGGTTTAGGCTGCATTAGTTAGATCAACCAGAACCGGGAACACTTCCAACAACAAATGATGTACTGCATCAAAGAGTGCAGAACAGAATAATCAATACGTTTCTTGCACAGCTGCTTTGAAACAATGAAAATTGTAAAATCGCTATATATGTAAAGTTGACTTGATTTAAAGCTTAGATGATGACGTAAGGTTTACTCACCATAAAATAATATGAGATGAATGAGTTTCTCCATGTCGCTGCTGAAAAAAATGAATATGAGAATAGAAAATAGAAGAGAATTACGTTTCATATGGATTATGAGCAGAGCTTACCTCTGGGGTTACAGATGAAGATTTCACTCAGTGTGAGAGAGATCTTCACTCTTCTAGCAATACATCAGTACATCCCTCTGGACATTTGACTGTCATTCTCTCCACCCTCATGATGACATAACCTCTGAACTTGTGTGGATGTGTAAAACACGTGTGTGGAAGTGTTTTTCAACTCCTCAAGCCCTTCCCCCTCATACCAGAATGTTTTCCTGTAGATGTCTCCTTTAAAAAAAAAAAATTCAACTCATCAGCACCAGTTCCAAATTTGAGTTGGTTTATTTTTGGGTGGAGAAAATACTTCCAAATTTTCTCAATTCAGGAACACACCTGGTCAGGTATAATCTACTGCAGAACCCAGCAAAGTATTTTAAAGTATTTGTTTTATAATAATAATGTTATATTAATAAATAGCTACATTCTGAGAGATATTGAGCTTCAAAGTTTTTATGACATATTGTTACAGATCAAAACAGATCTTTAACATATTCTAACATATTCTAAATTCTAACAAATTCTAAAATACTTTCTATATCCTACATCAACTTTTATTAGTAAAGTGATTCAAGGATAGACATGAAACAGCTCTTAATTCATTCAAATAAATTATATAAAACTACATAAAGTTGTTTTGTTAACTGACCAAAGTAATGTTAATGTAAGGATTATACATTACAGCACAGATTTTAAAGTTAGTCTTCGAATTTTGGCATCTAGAAACACTGGTGTGCAATAGTGGAATTGACATCAAAACTCAAAGTCTAATTTTAAATAAGAGTCCATCACACAGGAAAGACACAGGCTGTAATCATAACAGCACTAGTGCATTAAATGAAGTGTTCTGAGATAATTTCAATAACATGTAGAAAAGTCCCGTGTGTATAACAATGTATTAGTCTTTCATTGATTTATGTTGATGATTGAAATCAATCCAGCTAAGAGAACACAACGTTGTTTTCTTGATGTTAATCTGGCATTTTCCCAGAAAGATCTCAACATTCCTGTAGCTCAGTGGTAAGAGCATTGCGTTAACAACACAAGGTTGTGTGTTTGATCCCAGGGGATTGCACATACATATGTGTAAATGTATAGGATAATCCAACGTAAATCGCTTTGGATAAAAGCGTCTGCCAAATGCCTAAATGTAAATACTTGATGCCATTCCAGCAACTCAGGCTATACTCATGGCGACAACCACTCAATCTAGCACAAGTCTATTCATGCACAAGATTGGGGGACAATTTGGAATCCGAGCCTGCTGACACAAGGAGAACTGGGACACTTCACAGAAGGGCTTCCCTTCCCAGCCGGGACTCGAAATGGGGACCAGTGCTAACCACCGAGCAATGTCACTCATTACAATAAACAGTTTGATAAATTATTCATCACAACATAAAAGATTTTCAGACAGGCAGTATCATTCCACAATGAAACCACACAAGAGGGTCCAAACCCACGTTTTTTAAAAACTGAACCCGACTTTCATTTCAAGACTTCTTATTTACAAGTCAAATCTGGTGTCATGACAATGGTACGAATCATTAACTGCACATGAAAATGCTGAGTTCTTTCTAAAAAAACACCAGATAAACATCAAGAAAACAACGTTGTGAGTAGTGTTATCATATACTGCGTGTCAAAAGTTTGATTGATTTATGACCCTCTGTTAAGGTTCTGTCAACCAGTCAATCAGAAGGAGACTTTTATGGCCTGTCAATCAGTGACAGTTATGTTTTATGGCTGTTGTTGGGGACTCCTCTGACCCCAAACCTTCCTTCAGTGGGTCTAACTACCTACTCCCCCCTCATCACTCCCTAATCAAAAAGTTGTGTTTTCATCTTGTTTGATTTTGATTGACTATAGGCTATTTGTGAAAGACGTTTGTAAATTAGAGAGATAAAATAAATGTTTTATGGGGGATTTTCTTCTAAGAGTGTTATTTCCTTGTTTTATGTCTTCTATCATGCAAATGAGTGAATTGAAACTTGAGGTTTGCAATCTTATGCAATCTGACTTACTATCTCGGTCATTTGACCAGTCAATCAAAGTATGCTGGGGTTTTATGATCTGGCAATCTTGTTTGACAGTTTATATTTTACGACTTTTGTTGTTGTAGGCCTATCCCTGCAATAAAAAGAGTTTTCATCCTTCTGGCATGACACCCTGCTGTTCTCACATCACAGTTTGAAACCTGAAGGTTGGGTTTTTGAATTTGAGAGAGATAATGTTTATGTGATGTTTCATCTAGTTAGTTGGTTCCAGGTTCCAGGTTAAGTGTGTGTGTGCCCTGCGATGGGTTGGCACTCCATCCAGGGTGTATCCTGCCTTGATGCCCGATGACTCCTGAGATAGGCACAGGCTGCCCGTGACCCGAGGTAGTTCGGATAAGCGGTAGAAAATGGAATGGAATGATTAAAGTTTTTGAGTCAGCATATTATCATTGTGTCATAACTATATCTTTTTGATTCAACGACATTCCCTTGACATGTTCTTCCTATTGACTCTTTTTGATTATTTTGGCATAAAAAATCGAACATGTACTACAACTGGTTCAGGGTTAAACTTTTTAATCCAGGTATACCCCCCAAAAAACTAGTCAATATCTTCATCTTTAATTGCCATAGTTCTACACTGTTTTATTTAATAAATGTTAAGTTTCAGATGATATCTGTATATTGTACTAGAAGGATGGTGCTATCCCCTATAGTTCTAACAGTGGGTTACAATTAATTTGTTAAGCACTTCTTTTCAAATTCAAGATCTATTACTGTATTCTTTACAAAATCTAGAATAGTCCAATAACTTCTTGGCATCCTGTGGAGTAAAGACTGAGTCACAACAGTGGGGTTCAAAATAAAGCTTCTGTTAATAGAGTTGTAGCTAAGGATGTGTTTATGGTAATGTGTTGAAGAATTTTTGGGGGACTCAAACCCCCCTACATCCACATGAGCATGAATTAACTATGCGACCGTACAATATGATTGATTGATAAATTAAATGTATCTTAAATTAAAAAACACATTTCTTAGATGTGATGTTCTTTAGAAACAGAGTTACGTAAACAAACAGCTCATATCTACTGATCTTCATTTACATTTAGAGAAGGAGTGTTGGTGTGGAAATGTAAATACTTTACACCTGCTTTAACACATTTGCATGTGAGGTGAGTGAACAAGACACAGAAAAACCACACCCAACATGTTTAGTGAGTTATACAATCATAGATCAAGGCTTTGTGGGATTGAGGTCTTTATTGACACAACTAACTGATCAGTGGATCGTCTTGGTTACGCATGTAACCTCAGTTCCCTGATGGAGGGAACGAGACGTTGTGTCGAGAACGACAGATGGGGTTCGTCCTTGAGAACCAATCAACTCTGACTACTATAGAAAAGGCCAATGCAGCATTCATTTACCTTTTGTTCTGAAGAGCCTGAGAGCCTCTCACGACTACAGCAGAGGACGATACGTGTTCTGGCATAAGGGACACAACGTCTCGTTCCCTCCATCAGGGAACTGAGGTTACATACGTAACCAAGGCGTTCCCTTTCTGTCGGTCTCTCAACATTGTGTCGAGAACGACAGATGGGGTTGCCTATGGAAACCGCCACAACGCTGTATCGCGTCACAATCTCTAGCGAAGCGACGGTAACAGGCCTGGGCATGTCAGCTCGATGCTTTCGCGAAACTGTACCCTTCCAGTGTGGTGGTCGGGGAGTTCCATAGCTTTCTTGGAGAAAGATGGGTACAGCCCTGACTGTAAACTTTCACGGACGGATGCCTTAGCTCTCTACCGGCTTGGGTTAACACCGGGTAAGCGCAACTTCCTTAATTAGGGATGCGCAGCAGAGGCCACCTCCTACCCGTGGGTAGGAATATGGTGGATATAGGTATGGTCTCGTCCTTTGAGGAGAACGCATGGAACGTGCAGACTGAGTAGTACGCGTGGTGAGGAAGACGTGCAGACTCGGGTGAGGAAGATCGGAACCTCCGAGGGACTCTTGGGGGACCCAGAGGCCCCCCAGGACTACTTTAGAGTCCCAAGAGGGTATGGAGCAGAGATGAGGCGGATTCCGCCCTCTCGCACCCCTTAGGAACCTGGTGACCAGGTCGTGTCATCCTAGAAACTTTCCATCAACTGAGTCGTGATGAGTGGCGATAGCGACTACATACACATTCAGTGTGGAGGGGAGATGTTAGTCTCCAGTCTTGTAAGAAGGACAACACAATCCTGATCGAGCACCTCAGTGGGTCTTTCTCGTTGAGAGAGACACCAGGACGAGAACAGGCGCCGTCTAAATGGGGCCCTAGCCTCAGAGTCGCCACTCTCCACGAGGCGTAAACTGACGAGAGAGCACATCGGCTGTCTAGTTCAGTCTGCCCGGGGTGTGAGTGGCCCGCAGGGAACGGGTCATATGTTGACTCCACCATAGGAGGCGTCGAGCAAGTTGTGTTAGCTGCTGTGAGCGATCGCCACCCTGACGATCTGATGTAGGCTACAGCTATAATGCTGTCCTCGGACCAGCACGTGCTTGTCCCGCACGAGAGGCCGCAGCCTGCTCAGTGCAAGTAGCACAGACCACAACTCTTGGCAATTGATATGCCAGCACAGGCGGGGGTTCGTCCAACGCCCTGCCTGCGTGCCTGTTACACACTGCACCGCACCCCTGCAGGGAGGTGTCCGTCGTCACCACGACTTGCCTCATAACCTGCCCAGAGGGACCTTAGTCCGTCGAAAAGTCATGGAAGACCAGGGGTTATGGTGCGGCGGAAGAAGGGTCTCATCACCATGAGCCTGCTGAAATGTTCCAGGCAGTTCAACACCGGCCGGGCGCGTACTGCGGACAGCTGCGCCGATATGGTGACAGAGTTGAGTTCCATACCGAGAAAGAAGATGCTCTGCACTGTGGAGGGCTTGCCCTTCTCTCGGTTGACCTGGAGTCCCAATCGATCTGGGTGCCGGAGCACCAGGTCCCTTTGTGTACATAACAGATCTCGCGAGTGTGCCAAGATAGGCCATGCGTCAAGATAGTTTAGTACCCGCACACCTTCCTCCCCTCAGGGAGAAATAGCGGTTTCCACAATCTTCCTGAAGACCAGTGGAGACAGGGACAGACAGAAAGGGAGGACTCCTTCAGGTCGATTGCCACTCACCAATCCTGACACCTAATAGATGTCAGGACACGCCTCTGCGTGAGCATCCTTGTGGAGGTTTTTTTATTCAGGGTACGCAGACCTATGGGGCGCAACCCGCCGTCTTGGGAACGATGAAGTGCGGGTTGTAACCCACTGAACATCTTGGTTTTGAGGGACGAACTCGATGCCTGCTTTGCCAGAAGGGTGGTGACCTCTACCCGAAGTATGTAGGCGTCCCTGCCTCTGACAGAGGGAGAGATGATGCCCCGAAACTTGGGAGAGTCTCTGGCGAACTGGATCGAGTAACCAAGACGGACCGTCCTCATTAGCCACTGAGACAGTGTGGGCAGCTCTCGAGCTCCCAGGGACTGTGACAGGGGGACCAAGGGGACGGTCTGCTTCACCATTCCCATGGAGGGTGGTTCGATGGCTGGCGGAGCTAACCATGTCGCGGGGGGACCCCGGCGGGAAGGTTGGCTCTGCCTACTTACCTGCCTGGCGGGACAGCTGCACGCACTGTCGGTTTGAGAGTGGTAGCAGCTGTCGTATGTATACGACCCTACGCCTCGCCAGGGCGTGAGGTCGGGTTTGCCGGGCACAGTCCAGTGGAGTGTGCGATCGGCTAGAAGGAACACCCAGGGGGAACAGAAAAACTCTTTGTGAGTAAGTGGGTGCCAGGCCCTGAAAAGGGCCCGGCTTTGGTACGAGGCAGGAGCCATCCCGTACCGACCGATCAGAGCTGTAGCTGTGAAGGTCGGGCCCGATGTTGTTCTCCCTGGGGTCTTCCCGTCAGTGTCACTTCTCTCGAGAAGGTTGCTGACGGGGTGCAGGTTTACCCCTCGACCTCCGCTTCCGCTGTCTTTGGGGGCACAGGAACCGGAGCCGATGTCGAAGGGGTCCTGGGCTGCCGGGAAGCAGACATCACGCGAGATCTTGGAGGCCTCTGGGCGGCCAAGTCGCAACTCGGTAAAATGTGGCTAATTACCACTGTCTGCTTCTTCACTGTCAAAAACTGCTGGGCGCAGTCCTCGATGGTGTTACCAACAACCCACCCTGCGAGACGGATGCACCTAGAAAGCGGACTTTCTCGGTGACATTCACCTGCGCAAGGTTCAGCCTGGGGTGTCTCTCCTGGACCACTACCGGGGACATCGTCCGACCCAGGGCCAGCGCCGTCAGTGGTAGCACGGAGATCCTGCATTATACCCAGGTCGGCCTTACCCTCGTGGAGCACTCTCACGAGTGGCCGCCCCACCATCGAGGGAAGTGAGGGAACAAGAGCTGGTTTGACTGGAGCGGGCCGTGAGTGGAGAACTCCAAGATTTACACAGCTCCTCATGCACCTCCGGGAAAAACATGGCACCCGGGGTGGGCGCAGTTTTCACCGCGCTCCAACTCAATGAACCACGTATCCAGGGTTAGCATGGTTGACATAACTTCTGCTTCCTCCTGAGCTCGATCCCCCTGGGGGGGAGCTCGGAGTCGGATGCCAGTCTCCCTCCGATGCTGCGAGCGACATCTTATCTACGTCACGAATCGTTTCCGAGTGTGTGCCTGAGGATCTGGACGGTATGCCACTGCCGGTTGGGGAACGTTCAAAAGAGTGAATCAGGGTGCAATCGGCCGATGAGCTTTGGCTGGCGGGTTTACGTTCACAGCTGATTCCAACTATCACTCACGCCACCGGCTCCTCTTGTTCCTTATTCTATAAAAGAATGCTATATTTCCTCATTACATTTCATTTTTCAATTTTCATGCAAAGCATGCTGGGACATAGAGCAACCAACCATTACCTTAGCAAAGCCACAACTCTTCTGAACAATGTTTATAACAATGACAAACCCCACTTAATCTCAAACATAAATGAACATTGACTTGGGTCTCAGGTTTTCGGAATGTTAGTGGACCCTTAAAGACCACTACTCTGGGGAGCCTTGATTTGACATGTTTTACTACACAAGTTTGTATCCTCACCATGTGAATGTCAAGAACATTTTTATATTTCTTAAGTTGTTCTTCTTTTGTAAACCTTTTGTACGGTTTCAACATTTGCATTTGGTCATTACAAAGTTGTAAGGCATTTACACTTACGTTTTTAGAAGTTGTTTGTTAGTCACTGTTTTGTGAATATTTACAAATGACAAATTTGATGTGATGTGTCAGTGACGTTTGTTAGCATCATTACATGCTTTACCAAATCTAACAATGAATCGACATGATGGTCGACATTTAACCAGTAAATTTAGGACAACTTTTTCATTTTCTGACATTATCTGCAGGAGGTGATGAAACAGACATGGTAAGGCTACGGATTTGTATACATTTTATTATGTAAAGTTTTATAATTGGTTTTGCAGCGTTATTTTCTTACTTCACTTTTTAGTTATAATTAGTTGCATGTTTACTTTGTGATGTTTTGTTAAATTGTTCAGATAGCCTTTGTTATAAATTGTTATTTGACTTTGCACAAAAATCTAATTCGTAAGTTTTGACCAGTTCGTTGTTTTGAGTTCTTGTTCAATTGTCTTACTTTCCTCACTCAAAATATCTTGCTTTAATGCTGGTAAGATCAGCTGTTCTAAGTTTTCTCATTGTTCGAGCCGTGTTTTAGGTTTGATGTATGTTTGCTTTGATTTAATAAAAACCAAGTATTTACATCTAAAACCGTCTTCATCTTAATGTCTCTATTTTATTGCACATCTAGTATTTAAGCTATTGAGTATGTATTTTTTATTTTATACATATATTTTAACCCTTGTGAAGGGTTAGGACAAAACATTTTTTACATTTATTCTAGCTATTGTATATAGGCCTCCTGGACACCACACAGATTTTATTTAGCAGAGTAACGACATTTCGGATCATTATCTGATATTATGTTTGCTTCACTGGCCTACGGCTGCAAATCAAACTCCTTGTTACAAATATGGTAGAACGATTACTTCAAATACCAAAGATGCGTTTCTCGATAATCTGCCTGAAATGTCTCAATTCTCTAGCATGAGTAAAAACTATGACGATCTTGACATGACTATTGAAAATTTTAACTCCACCTTCTCAGAAACACTAAACAGTTTCTCCTCTGCTATTAAAGAAGATTAAACGAGGCAGCCCAACACGGTGGCATAATAAACACACTCAGGCTCTGAAGAAAATACAGGAAAGCCATAAAAAACATTTAGATCCGTCAACTTTTCATCACCAATAGAAGAAAACCAGCACAACCCTAGGTTTTATTTCACATAGTGGCCAAATTAACAAAAAATTAGTTGTCAGCGACTTTAGATTCTGATTATCAGCTAACAGTGATGAATTTATGAACTACTTCACTAGTAAAATCCAAGATATTAGACAAAAAATTATAACAATGCAACCAGAAGTGAATCCCGCTGATCAAACTAACTACAGCACCCCTAAGGAGAAATTGCAATTATTTTCTACAGTAGATCACGATGAACTGTCTAAAATCATTAGATCATCTAAATCAACAACATGCATGCTAGACCCTATACCTACAAAACTACTGAAAGAAATGCTCCCAGAACTTAAAGATCCTCTTCTTAGTATTATTAACTAGTATTATTATTAGTAACTTAGTATTATTAATCTCTGACATTAGGACATGTGCCTAAAGCATTTAAGGTGGCTGTTATAAGCCCCCTTGTCAAAAAACCCAAACTCGACCCTAAAGAACTAGGGAATTACAGGCCTATATCGAATTTACCTTTTATATCTACAGTTCTAGAAAAAGTAGTTTCAACTCAGTTATGCTCCTTCCTCCAAAGGAATGACATTAATGATGAATTCCAGTCTGGATTTCGAGCATGTCACAGTACAGAGACTGCTTTGATCAGAGTTACAAATGATCTGCTTTTAGCGTCTGACCTTGGCTGTATTTCGTTATTGGTGCTGCTAGACCTAAGTGCTGCATTTGACACCATTGACCACAGCATACTTCTACATAGACTCGAAAATAACGTCGGCATTAACGGAATAGCATTGAAATGGTTTGAGTCTTGTTTATCTGACCGTTTTCAATTTGTAGCAATAAACAATGAGGTCTCCCCCAAATCGCAAGTCCAGTAGGGTTTACCACAGGGCTCAGTCTTAGGGCCTCTGCTCTTCGCATTATACATGCTACCTCTAGGAGATATAATAAAGCGACACGGAATTAGCTTTCGCTGTAATGCTGATGATACTCAACTTTATATTTCCTCGAAGCCTCATGAAACCCAGCAGTTCCATCGAATAAAGGAATGCATAGTTGATTTAAAAAACTGGATGAGTAACAATTTTTTACTACTGAACTCGGACAAAACAGAAGTTTTACTTACTGGACCGAAAGCCGCCATACGTAGTAACCAAGAACACTGCTTAACTATTGACGGATGCTCCATAAAATCATCATCATCATCAGAATCTTGGCGTTGTATTCGATAGTAATCTGTCATTTGAGAGCCATGTCACCAACACCTGTAAAATTGCATTTTTTCATTTTCAGAATATATCTAAACTACGTCATATGCTGTCACTGTCAGATGCAGAGAAATTAATTCATGCATTCATGACATCAAGACTAGATTACTGTAATGCACTTTTAGGTGGTTGCCCTGCAGGCCTATTACAAAAACTACAACTAGTTCAAAACGCAGCAGCTCGAGTTCTTACACGTACAAAAAAGTATGAGCATATAACCCCAGTTCTACAAGAAAGACTCGGAAAGCCAAAGTTGAGTATTCAACGTTTATTTGACATCTGATAGACGGAATATATATGGTTATAATAAAGATGGTTATAGTTCTTTGGAGTAGGCCCTGTCTGTGGCTCTCATCCAGAGGGCCAAGAAGTCCTCCACTTCCCGCCTTGAGATGGTAAGGCGGGGACGTAGCCAACCCCAGAGAAAGGTCATATGCTTACCTCTGGAGCGGGGCCTACCCCCCCAAAAGAAAAATAAATTATTTCTACCCACCTGCTGGTTAGAGTCTCTAGCAGAACCTGCAGAACGATATTAAATGCAAATGTCAATGATATGAACAATTTACCGGTCGCTGGCCGTGAGTGACACTGAGACGAGGCCCGGATAGGCCTCAACATATAGATGAGGCCTCGATGGGCCACAGCACTGACGAGGGCTGTGAGAGGCCCCAGTGACAGAAGGCCCCGATGGGCCACAACACTGAAACACGGCCCGGGAAGGGCACAACCACTGACAAGGCCGACGAGAGGCCCCAGTGACATAAGGCCTCAATAGGCCACAACACTGACAAGGCCCCGATAGGCCACAACATTGAAACTCAGCCCTGATAGGGCACAACACTGAGACGAGGCCCGCTGGGCCACAAGACTGACAAGGCCCCGATAGGCCACAACATTGATGAGGCCCGTACAGCCCTTCCTTTGACAAGGCCCCTATAGGCCACAACCACTGACAAGGCCGACGAGAGGCCCCAGTGACAGAAGGCCCCGATAGGCCACAACACTGACAAGGCCCCGATAGGCCACAACATTGAAACGCAGCCCTGATAGGGCACAACACTGAGACGAGGCCCGCTGGGCCACAACACTGACGAGGCCCCGATAGGCCACAACATTGATGAGGCCCGTACAGCCCTTCTTTTGACAAGGCCCCGATAGGCCACAACCACTGACAAGGCCGACGAGAGGCCCCAGTGACAGAAGGCCCCGATAGGCCACAACACTGACAAGGCCCCGATAGGCCACAACATTGGAACGCAGCCCTGATAGGGCACAACACTGAGACGAGGCCCGCTGGGCCACAACACTGAACAGGCCTTTGTAGGCCACGACACTGAACAGGCCTTTGTAGGCCACGACACTGAACAGGCCTTGGTAGGCCATGACACACCACCACCAGTATTTGCAAGATTTACCTCGATTTTAGACGGATAGAGCTCGTTGAGCTGCCATGATGGTTGAGGAGTCCATTCTTATGTAGGACTCGTAAGCGGAAGACGACCATCTACCCATTCGTTTGATGGTTTCAGTTGGGATTCCGCGTTCGGCCGCGGTAGTTGCTACTCCGATCCTGAAGGAGTGTCCGGTATACTCAACAGGCGAGAGTTTGCAGGCTTTGCATGCGTTGGTTAGTTTTTCTCTGAACCATGCCTTCGTAATAGGTGCTCCGTTAGGTAAAATAAAAAGTGGAAAGATGGAAGGGGTTTTGGGGCGGACTTTAAGATAGAGTGTCATAGAAGTGAACGGGCAGAAGCTGGTGTTGGTTTTCGTAAGATTTATTGTAGTGCCAGTTCGCTTCGTGTCGGTTTTTGTGCTTTTAAGGTTGATTGAAAAGGCGGAGTGGGAAAACTGTATATCAGAAAACGAAAGGTCTTGCGTTGGGTCGAAATATTTTGTTGAGTGTGAGGTGAATTCCCCCGGACGCAATAATCCATAGAAGGCTGAGAGGAATATGGCCTCCAACAGTGTATTAACGTAAGATTCAAAAAGCTTGTTGCGAAGGGAGTCTATAAGTCTGTGCAATATTGGTTAAGTAATAGGCTTGCGTTTATCTGGATGTCTGCTCGACGAATTGCTCATGCCTTTGAGCAACAGACGCACTGATTGATTGGTGAAAAGGCTTGGATAGTCGTTGTTATGATACTTTGCGTAAAATTGAATTCCCGCCAATAGTCTACGGATGGAGGATATTGTCTGGTTACAGTTTTCGTATTTATGGACTAGGAAAGAGCAAACTGACGAAATCATGATGGGAAATAGGGAAATTTGAAAGGAGAAGCAGAACATGTTAAAATGAGACCAGGCGGATTTTTATGCCTTAAGTGTCGACGGAGCAACACCTTTACACATATACCGTCCGACCGATTGTCGGAGGTAGTCTAATCCAGCTTTATCTCCTCTAGAGCGGGGCAGGGCAATGGTTCCTGGTCTGCCGACGGGCAAAGTCGTCTGAATGCCTGCAGACGGAAACGAGATAGAGCATCAGCGATAGCGTTATGGTGGCCCGGAATGTGTCTGGCTGTGATGGTGAAATTATGTAGAACTGACTGCCAGATCAGACGTCTCACGAATGGCATGATAAACTGGCAGTGAGATCTCCCTTTGTTGATAATGGCAACTGTTGCCTCGTTGTCGCAGAACAGAGTGATTTGTTCGCAAGACCATGCCGAGCCCCAGATGACGCTAGCGACTGCTATGGGATAGATCTCGTGAAGAGCGGACGAAGCGAAACCTGAAGCGAGTTTGGGGAAATCGTGTGGCCACTTCTCGGCGAACCAATGACCTCGAAAATATCTCCCGAAGCCGATGGAGGGGGCAGCGTCGGTAAATAATTGTAGGTCGAGCAGCGATTCTGAAGCATCATTATAAAAGAAGGATTGTCCGTTCCAGTTATTTAGCAGATAGGACCAGAACCAGGTTTGAACAAAGGGAAGCCTTGGCAAAAACGGTCATTGAGAGCCAAATTCAAAATTCACAATTCAGTGGTTGACAAATCTGCATTTCATGAATTGAGGGTACCGGCAGAAGACCGTGTAGAGTTAGCGAAGCAGCAAAAGATGAAGCTAAAGTGACTGTGAGATTCATGCTGGGTGACAAAGAAGGTTCTGCAAAAAACATCTTCAAAGTCCTTCTGGAGACATACAGAGATAAAGTGCCTATCGAAACCAAACTTAAAGACTTCTATGAACGAAAGCAGATTTAGGGAGAGACTATTCGTTCGTATGCATGCAATTTACAGGAGAGACTGAGCAAAGTTAAATGCAGAGAGCCTAACCAATTTCAAAAGGATGAAAGTCTGTTAAAAGTCTGTTCTCGGTCTTCAAGATGATTTTCTTAGAAGTGCGATTAAGAGGCGGGTAAAAGAGAACACAAGTCTAACTTTTGTTCAGGTAATGCAAGCTGCAATCACATGGTCTGAAGAAGAGGAGACACAATTGCCAATCGATTTGAAACACAGTACCCGTGTCCTCGTAGTGAACGCTGATGCAGAACATGGTTCATCTACATTGACTCTTGAAAAGTTGCATAAGGCAAATCAAAGGATTTCCGCACGTCAAGAAGAGCATTATCAGGCAGTGCATGGCAACATTAGGGTTCATCCTCAGCAGAGCAACCCCTGAAAGACAGTGGAAGACGCTACATTTGTTATTCATGTGGTGAATCGGGAAACATCAGCAGACGTTGTCCACAAGGCGTTGAAGCAGCCGTGGTACCTGATCAGTCTCGATGCTCTCCGAGTACAGCTGACACTAATGCTGGTGTTAAGACAGCTTGCTTACTTGACACAGGTTGAGAAGTCTCCATTATTACAGAGTCACAGTTCAGACAGCACTTCAGGGAGCAAGATCTGAAACTGTCATCTGCTAACTGGGTCAGACCAACTGTAGCAAATAGGCTCAATATTCCTGTCCTAGGGTGTTTGCAAGCTGATGTCGAATGCATGGGGGAAGTTCTTCCAGGGAAGTGCTTCTTCATTCTGACAGACACCAGCCCTGAGGTCTAAGAGATAAGAGGTTCTTTCCGGGATCATTGGAATGAATATCATCAGGGTAATTGAAGGCCGTTGTAGAGTACCACCTAAAGTTTAGTGCCAAGTACTGGTTAAGCCCACAGTTGAAGCAAGCCTACCCAAGGGCCTACTAGTGGCCAGTGTGTTGACGAGAACAGAGGGCGGTAAAGTTCCTATCCATGCAATGAACTCAAGAGAGGCAGCCATCAGACTTACCCCAAGATGCAGAGTTGACTTACCCCAAGATGCAGAGTTGCAGTTGTGTCTAAACCATGTTAGGTGTTACCTAAAGTAATGCTGGAGTTTGACGTGCACAATTCCATCCTCTTCTTCAAACAGGTGTTGCACATCCAAGCTGATGGAGTCTTTGAAGAATTTCCAGTACAGGTCCAGGCAAACTAAGAGGGGCTCACAAATACACACAGCATGAGGTAATAAAGAGGTATTTGACAAAATAAAGAGATGTATTTTCAATGAGTGACAATGATTATGCTGTGACTACAGGAGGTTAAACCTTGTCACGTGCAAAGATGCATACCCAGTAGAAGAATCACTGGACGCTCAACTCTTCTCCACCCTAGATCTGACAGCAGGCTATTTCCAGGTAGCTGTAAGTGAAAAAGATTTTGATAAGACAGCCGTCACTACCCCGTTTGGACTGTTTGAGTAGACACGCATGCCGTTTCGGGACATGCAATGCACAAGCCACCTTCCGGCGCCTTATGGGGGTGGTGCTTGGTGACCTTACATTTGACATGCTGTTGATTTACCTTAATGATGTAATTGTGTTTTCCTGGGACTTCCAGAGCCACTGTGAAAGACTATAGCTCTTCCTCAGTCGACTACGACAACATGGCTTAAAGTTGAAACCAAGCAAATGCTTCCTCCCAAGATCCAAGGTGAAATTTCTGGGTCATTTAATCTCCTCAGAAGGAATCAAGGTCGACAATGAAAAGGGTTTGCTCTAGATACATGGCCTGTTCCCAAGAGTGTAAAAGAAGTGAGACAGTTGATCGGATTCACAAGCTATTACATGCGTTTCATACCAAATTTTGCTCAAATAGCGAAACTATTACATGCACTTATGGGCAGCAAGAGAAAGGCCAGTGAACCCTTCATCTGGAGTAATGTGTGCCAACCTGCAGTTATTAGGTTGAAACAATGTCTGATGTCCCCACCTGTCCTTGCTTACCCTGATTTTGGTGCTCCCTTCATCCTCACGACAGATGCCAGTCACCAGGGCCTTGGAGCCGTGTTAAGCTAAAAGCAGTGAGGAGTTGAGAGAGTCATTGCATTTTCGAGCAGAGGTCTAAGAGTGTTGGAAAGGAATGATAAGAATTACAGTGCATTCAAACTGGAACTGCTGGGACTTAAATGGGTTTTAATAGAAGTACCTTCTGTTTTCCAAGTTTGCTGTAGTGACTGACCATAATCCTCTGCGCTATCTTGGGACAGCCAATCTCTGTGCTATGGAGCAGCGCTGAATGGCACAGCTGGCAGAGTTTCCTTTTGAGGTCCTGTATAAGTTGGTAAACTGCAGAAAAGTGACCCTGTGATAGCTCTGGTATATGAGGCTGTTTCTAAAAACCAAAGACCAAGCCCAGCGGCTCAACGAAGTATGACTCCTCAGATGAAGAAACTTCTCAGAGATTTTGAACGTCTTCAGGTGCATCGCGGTCTACTGTTCAGATGTATTTATGACCCAAAGGATGGAGAAAAGTTTGGCCAGCTGGTTTTTCCCGATCCCTTAAAGCACCCAGTTCACGTCAGTCAGCATGAGCATGGAAGTCATTTTGGTGAATGAAGTACTCTGACATTAATGAGAAGGAGTTACTATTGGCCTAACATGTCCAAAGATATCCAAGGATGGATGGGACGATGTCAATGGTGTACACATGCAAAGGATGTCTTTCCAAGAATCAGAGCCCCAATGACATGCAGTAACGTCACCGCTCCTTCTGGCAATGGAGTATACCCAGCTGGAGATGTTGTCTGGAGCATATTAGAATGTGGTGGTTCTGACTGACATGTTCACCAGATTTACCGTTGCCGTCCCAACAAATAACCAAACTGCAAGTTCTACTGCAAAGGCCCTCATCAAACATTGGTTTGTCTGCTATGGATGTCCTGCCCGTCTACACTCAGACCAAGAAAGATGTTTTGAGGCTCATGTAATCAAGGAACTCGGTAAAGTGTACAATATTGAGAAAAGTCGTACGAGTCCGTACCATCCTCAAGGAAACTCACAATGCGAGAGGTTCAACCGTACACTGACTCCTGAAAAGAAAAGAGATTGGAAGACTCATCTATTAGAACTGGTGATATAATAATCATGTTCACTCATCAACAGGGTATTCCCCCTTCTATTTGATGTTCGGGCGGAATGCGCGCCTTTCACTGGATGTCCTGGGTGGAAAGGATTTGGAGGAGAGTGATGTGGAGAACTTGGATGAATGGGTGAGAAATCATCACAAACGATTAAAAACTGCAGTGGAAGTTGCAAATGCAGCCAATCACGAGACTGGGAAGAGACGAAAGCGAGGGTACTATCGGAAGTCTGCTGGAGCACTCGTGAGGCCTGGTGACCACGTGTTGTTACGCAATCACATACACAGACCCTAACCCACAACCCTAACCAAGACAAGTGGGAGAACAAAACATACATTGTGGTGAGGCAGAATCATCCAGACATCCCAGTTTTCACTTTCAGACCTGAAAAGGGGGGCACAACCATGGCAGTTCACAGAGATCAGATTCGACACTGCGCATTCCCTTTATTGTCAACTACCACACCTCGTACATCCAGAAAACAGGCTACAGACCAGTCAGATTCTGAAACAGAATTTCCAGATCTTATTTGTGTTCATCACTCCACTTTGATATGATGAAGGTAAGATTAAGGGGTGGTTCAGAGTTACACACAAAATCTTTTCATGTCACATGCTTTTTGAAACCTCTCACTCAAAGTGCAAAACTACACACCAAATCTCCAAAACCATAAGCTATTTCTCAGCCTTTGACTCAGTGTTTATTGCATAATATACTTTTTTCAAAACACTACACACAATTCTCTACCTAAAACACAAAAATCTAACAGAAAGTGACTTGCTTTCCTTTTCCAAACACAACCAATCAAAATGCATTATCACCAGGTCACACACACACTCCTCACATGTGGAAACACTAATTGCTTAACTGATCACTATCCAATCACTGCTTTATGGTAGTACTGGCCTATAAATAGATCGAAGGTCAGATTACCTGTTTTGAACAATGGATGCCAACAATGGATAGAGAGCAAGAGGAGTAGGAGGAAGAGGAGGAAGAGGAGGAAGAGGAGGAAGAGGAGGAAGAGGAGGAGTAGGAGGAGTAGGAGGAAGAGGAGGAAGAGAAGGAAGAGGAAGAGGAGGAAGAGGGCGAGGGCAAAGAAGAGAAGGAAGGAGAGCAATCACTGATGAGATTAGGGCAACACTTGTTGATCATGTGATCTTGTTGATCATGTGATCAACCACGGTTTGACCATGAGAGAGGCTGGAATGAGAGTCCAGCCAAACTTGAGTCGATTTACAGTGGCGTCAATCATTCGAACCTTCAGAAATGAGAACAGGTGTGGAATTATCTAATGACTATTTTAGCTATAAAGTAATGTACAGTAAAAATACCTATGACTACATAGTATTGCATAAACATTTGTAATTCTAAACCATCCATTTACCGCACTGCTCTGAATGAATGAGGTTTGTTATCATGCCGTACTACAGTTTGTTTTGTAAGTTGTTTGAAGTTCCTATGCTGAACACATACTGTGTTTCAATTCTGTACAGAGTGGAAAGGCAAAGATATCATGGAGGACGAAGACGCTTGTTTACAGATGTTTGTGGTTTTGTTGAATTCTACTGTATAAAACAGTAATCTTTGGCCTAATAAATATTTTCTGTTGGTACATTGCAATTGTGTTTACAGTGTACTTGTTACCACTCTCAGCGGATTACTTTCACTGTTGAACATTGTATTGAAATATAGATATAAACCCATGAAAGACCAAAGAGCTTTAAATTAAGAACAACAGTGTTTACATGGTATATCGAAACTATTCAGTATTATGAAAGAAGTGTTTGCCATTTGATGCAAATGCTTCATTCTGACATGTGTTTATGGTATTTTGAATGCAGTGTTACATTTTGAAGGAGATGTGAGGCATTTTGCATTTTGTGTGTTCATTTTTGGGAATTGTGTTTAGAGTTTTGAGAAAAGGTGACATAGTTTTGAAAACATGTGTAAGCCATAAGAAAAAACTGTAGTAAGATGTATTAAACTAATCCTTATGTCATGGGGTAAAAATCTGACTACTCAGAATTAAATTCTAGTGAAACAATCTGGAATTATAAATACCTGACATTCTAAAGCACTGTGAGGACATGGCAGGAGGGGGCGTTTCCTTACTCAATTATGACTTATGAGGACTTCCTCAAATGGTTTAGCTACATATCAACTATGAGCACACAGATCATTAAACATGACAATCATACACTATTCCCCTCAAAAGTACTGAATTACTGAACTTAGTTTTTAGTTCAGCATATAGAAAAATATACTTTATCAGCAAGTTTTTGAACTGTTTTAACCTATATGACATTACAGAGACAATCTTGAACTTGCGATGTGAGCTATAGCAAGTGAGTCAAGGGCATTTTTCTTGAGATAGAGCCTTTTCAATTAAAGACCCAAAAGCAGAATTGACTAGTTAACCTGTCATTGAAACGTGTTTTCCCAGTTAAAAAAATTCATGCATGCATTTTTTTAAGAATGAGGAATACATAATTAAATGACCAGTTAAAGATCATGGTTTTATTTCAAATAAGCTACCAATAATGTTTTTGTTCAAACTATTTTCGATCAAAAGGTAAAAAGAATATAACAAAATAAATTTGTGAGTCTGCCATTGACCTTAATTTGTGAGTTTATTGGGGCAAAAAATAATGAAAGACATTAAGGAACAAAACCTTAATAAGAGAACATTTATTTAATTTTACAGAAAACTTGCTTCCTCACAAAATCCATATAAGAACATAATTAACATACCAGGACATAATGGACAGGACATCTCTAGCATACACACACATGCACCTAATCAAACCTGAATAGTGAGGACAATCTGGATCTATCAGGACATCAAGCACATACACACACACCTAATCAAACCTGAATAGTGAGGACAATCTGGATCTATCAGGACATCACTAACATACACACTTAACACAAAAAAATGTGTACATGTCCATAAATGTCTTACTTAACATATAACCATATGTTTTGAACAAAAACAGGGTCATCAACTCAAATCTTGAACAAAAGCCACAGACCTTAATGGAATGGCACTGAACTTTCTAAGCACATTTCTTTTTAAACATCAAACCTCGATTCCTCACGAAATCCCTTATATTTTGCACAGTTCTTTCTCCTAGGACAGGGTCTTCTGCATTCTTGCACTGCTCACATTCTGTCTTTGTGGCGAGGTGTCCCTTTAAAATATGTGCTTTGAAATGTTTCATCACGGCATTCACTTCCATTTGGCTCCATGCCCTTTTAACAACTCTCCTTGATTTGGGCTCTGCAAAAAAAAGAAAAGAAAAAAGAGTTCTCTTGGAATGTCATTTAAAGTGGTTCAATTATGCCCTTCAAACATTTTAATTTTGGGTGTACTTTATTATTCCAAAATATTTTTTTCGCATACTTTACAGTAACTCTTTACAGTAAGATTGTATTTGTTAATATTGGTAAATGTATTAGCTAAAATTAATGAGCAATATAGTTTTTCAGCATTTAATAATCGTTGTTAACATCAATGCATTTGAAGACAGTTGATTGTGCATTATCTAATTAATCTAATAAGAATGCATATACCTGTGGAGCTCACAGCCTCATCTGGGGGCATTTTTCCTTTTCCTATGAAAAAAAGCAACAATATATTTCAGTTTCTAATGTGAAATCAGTTACTGACCATCTTAAATCTGAATGTATATAAATAAATAAATAAATATACATTAAGCATACCATTGGAACTTCCAGTCTCAGCCTGGGTCAACTTCATCCTTTTTTTGTTTCCTATTTTCAAGAAAACCCAAATGATGAGTCAAACATGACAACCCAAATACTTTGTTACTGGTAATAAGAAACATGTCCCCCATGGAAAATCTGAATGAGGGTCACACAGAATCAACCATGACACAACTAAACTTCCTCTACCTACTGTAAAATCTAAAATCTGAATATATATATATAAATAAATATACATTAAGCATACCATTGGTACTTTCTGCTTCATCCTGGGTCAATTCCATCCTTCTTTTGTTTCCTATATTAAAAAAATGAAATAAAGAGTCAAACCCAAACCCAAATACTTTCCAATTTAATGAGGATCACACATGATCAACAATGACATAATTATACTATTAAACATTTCTGGCCTGGGGGAAAACTCAAGCAGCCAGTAACACTCGATTGACTAAAAGCTACAGTTTTCTGTTGCAGTAGTGAAAATTCCAAATTGGTGTCATACAAATAAAACTGATGTGAATATAATACCCCTTGGTCCATGGACAGAATCCGACAATTCATCATCTTCATCACCTAATTCTTCATCATCCAATTCCAGATCAAATTTCATCTATAGGAAGGTATATTTGACAAACACATGCATTAGATTAAAAAAGATATATACAGTATATCCCAAACCATCACTATTTAAGGAAGTACGGTGCAATCTTAATGAAACCTTCCTTTTCCAACTTTAAAAATATTTTCTATTAGTTACTTTTTAAGAATATAAGACACCTTCAATGTTTTTGTACCACTAGAGAACATACTGAAGCTATTATGCTAAAAGCATCTTCATGGTCACCAGCTTGAAGCATCAAGCTGAAACATCACAATTATGAAAAGGAAAAGGAAAGAAAAAACAACTATTACACAAATTCTCTCTTTCAAGAATGACTGATACCATTGATTTTTTTCACAGGTTAAGGACCTATTTAAGTATCTTGTTGTTGCCTGTTATCTTTGTCTCTTGTTAAATCGTTTTTACACTTCTCTTACCTTAAATTTTTTGCTAAAATCACAATATTCCTTTGAAGTACTTTGTACCTTATTATTATCAATATATAAAAGTATTCACATACCTTCAATCTCCATTTCATCTAGAGATTTTCCTTTGAAGCTCGCGAGAGTTCTTTTTTCCATTGCCAGCAGGAGCTTTGAGATTTTAGCAATTTCTATAGTTGCATCTGGCAACCGATAGTAGTCTCTATGGACTCGAATGTCATGCCCTAAAAAATTGCCTAATTGATCCAGCTCATTATCCTTTTAGAAGAGTCTACTGTTTTCAGAGATAATAGTATAGCTGTATCTGTCTATTATAAATGAGATCAAACTAAATACTCTTTGAAGATGGGAAGTTTGGAATACAACTCTATAGCTACTTGAATTAATATGAGATTGGCAGAAACTGTGTGCGTTACCTCCACTTTAAATAGACATGCTATGACCAGAAAACTCTTCATCTTTCCAAATACTCGTTATTTGGTCAAAGTTTGAGACACAAACTCACGTAAAAGCTTTCAACATCTAACATCACATCAGTGTTCTGAAGAAAAACATCTTCACTTACTTTCTCTTTGTTTGATGAAGGATTAACACTTTGATTCTCTGATGAAGATGGTTGAAAACTGCAATCGTCCACAGTCCCTGAGCTCTTATCACCCAATTCCTGAAAATGGGAGAAAGACAGATACAACATTAAGGCACGAACGTTTGCATATAATAATAAAAAATCCAGATATACCATGGTCAGTCTGAATACTTAATTCTGATTGGTTGGCAGGATGTTCTAGTGAGTTTGGTCACCATTCTCTATCAATATTTAAATCAAATAAATGCTACAACTCAATGACCATGGTATAAGCGTGATAATCCATGGCTGGCCATGCATTACAGGATTTTAAATACAGTTCACTGAAGAAATACCTTCGCCTGCATGTCGTGCAACAAAATCTTTAGTCCAGCGCTATCCGTGGATTAGCATTTACATTATACACAGGATAAACTTGCCTAGATTGAAGGTCCTCACAAAGGAAACTGTCCTTACATTACATGTCAATGTCATGCCCATCCCCCCACACACAGGATGAAAATCAAGGGAAGCATTGAGGAAATACCTAGTCAATGTGTGAGAAGTAATTCTTCATCTTTGAAGGTGGAGCAACAAGCTATTTCAAGCATTCTGACTTCTTTACAATGATAAACGAGGTGACTTCTCATGCTTAACATAGTCAACTTGTCATAAAGTGAGATGGAGGTATAACGTAGTATTTATGTGCTCGATACACTCCCTCGGGGTTCCTACAGATTTTGTAAAGTCTTTTTCAAACATGAATTCCCCTTTGTAACAAGGGTTCTTAGTCCCTTATTGGACAATTGCCTCGAACAAGCTCGACAACACATCAACCAGCCAGAGAGAGAGAAAGAGCAAAACCATCAATACGTTTGGCACATAAAAGCTTTCAACATCTAACATCACATCAGTGTTCTGATGAAAAGCATCTTCACTTACTTTCTCTTTGTCTGATAAAGGATTAACACTTTGCCTGTTGCCTCTGTTGCTCTTTGTGAAAGCTTCTCGAGATATTTCAGTGAAAAATTGATTAACTTAAGAATTAGCGTCTGTCCCACTTTAACTGTCTCCGAAACTGTGTCATCTGCTTCGGCCGTCTTAAATGCTTTTGAACCTATCAGTCTCCAGGAACTGAAGGAGGTGATTTGCAAGCTCAAACCTTCTTTCTGTTCTAGTGATATCATTCACCCGAAATATTTAATTATAAATTCGATTGGGCCAGGTCTGGTGTCTCTTATTAATAAGTGTCTCCAAACTGGGTCTGTTCCTGCTTATCTTAAAGTCGCTACGGTCACTCCCCTTCTCCAGAAGCCATCACTGGATCCCTCTGACCTAAAAAAAAATTCGGCCAATATCGATCTTGCCTTTCATTTCAAAGGTTTTGGAGAAAATTGTGCTGAATTAACTTCAATGTTTTCTGTCAAGCAACTATTTATGAGGTTTTTCTATCTGGTTTTAAGTCTGCTCACAGCACTGAGTCTGCTCTTTTGAGAGTGTTAAATGATATTTACCTCTCTACTGATTCCGGAGACTCTGTGGTTCTAATTCTTCTAGATTTATCATCCGCCTTCGATACCATAGACCACTCCACACTATTATCAAGATTGGAATCTTGAGTAGGTCTAAGAGCTAACGTTATAAGATGGTTTCAGTCATACCTGTCTGATAGAAAGTTTTTAGTGAAGTTGGGAAATTTTACCTCCTCTCCTGCACCCCTGACCTGTGGCCTTCCACAAGGCTCGATTTTAGCTCCCTCCCTCCCTCCCTACTTGCTACCTCTGGGCTCTATTCTAGGTAATCATGGAGTGTCATTTCATTTTTACGCAGATGATACTCAAATCTACATACCTATTAAAAGAAACAATTCCACTGCGATTACTACTTCTCTTGTGAAATGTTTAGAGGAGATTAAATCATGGCTAGCC
Organism: Triplophysa dalaica; assembly: GCF_015846415.1. Lineage (NCBI taxonomy): Eukaryota > Metazoa > Chordata > Actinopteri > Cypriniformes > Nemacheilidae > Triplophysa > Triplophysa dalaica. Next base: position 838,489 of record NC_079542.1, read on the forward strand.
GAAAATTTCCTCTTCTTAAATGAAGACAAGACTGAGGTAATTGTTTTCGGTTCCAATAAGAGCACTAAGTGTATTAGCCCTGACTTAGAAACCTTGTCTGTTTTTAGATCCACACAGATACGTAACCTAGGAGTTCTTATTGACCAGCATTTAAAATTGGACAAACATATCTCTTATGTTATTGGATCCAGTTTCTATCAGCTCCACTTACTGTCCAAAATCAAGCGTTTTCTCACACCAAAACCCCTAGAAATGGCTGTCCACGCTTTTGTTACGTCGTGTTTAGATTACTGCAATTCTCTATACTGCGGTATATCTAAGCGTCAAATTGCGCGTCTTCAGCTTGTTCAAAATGCTGCGGCCAGACTCCTTTTAAAATGTCGTAAACACGAACACATTACTCCAGTTCTCAAACCGCTACACTGGTTGCCGGTCTGTCACAGAGTAGACTTTAAAATTCTCTTATTTGTCTATAAATCCCTACACAACATAGCCCCTGTCTACCTCTCTGAACTTCTTCAGCTATACATCCCATCCAGAAGCCTACGATCCTGTGACCAGGCATTGTTGGTAGTCCCACGAGTTAGGCTTAAACATAGAGGTGAACGTGCATTTGCAGTGGCAATCTTCCTCTGGAGATTAGAACAGCCCCTTCTCTGTCTGTTTTTAAGTCTCGGCTAAAAACATATCTATTTTCCTTAGTGTATTGACTACTGTGATTTGCCCTTTTAAAGTTTTTTGATCAGGTTGTTTTAAACTGTTGACGACAATGATATAGCCAATGGGGTTGTGTTAAATTTGTGCATGGTCTGTTTTGTATTTGTAGAATGAATGTTTTCTCATTTAAAGCACTTTGGTCAGCCTGCTGGCTGTTGTAAATGTGCTATACAAATAAAATGAACTTGAACTTGAACAATATAGCAACACGAGCTTGTCTAACTGGTAAACGTAAGGTTTCAGTTAAATTTCTTAAAGATGTGGTTGTTTCTTGGTTAACATTTAAGGTTCAAGTTCCTGTGAAAAGTTGAGAATGTGGACACATTATTTCTTGGACAGGAATTTATTCATTAACATTTTAATTAATGTAAGGAGAATAAAAACAGTATTAAAATTTGAATATTAAACAGTATTAAAACTCACCATGTGAGTTTGATGTAGCTGTAGGATCAACAGAAGCTTGGAGGTGTTGCATTTTCTGCTCATTTAGGGAGGGGGAAAGTTCAGGGACCACAACTCCACATACTGTTAATGATCCCTCATGGCAGATGGCAGCCATCTGCATCCTAAGGATTCATAGGATATGATCATAAAATATATATCGAATCATTCTGTGCCCTGTCATAACTGAGAGAAATGAAAATAAATCCTACCTCTACATGCTCAAGTTTGTGAGTGCTGTTCTCTAGAAGTCCCACCTCCCACAACTGCTGCATACATGGTTCCAGCCTCAGAGAATGTCTGAGACGGAGTAAAAGCACAAAGTGGACAAGGAATATGTGTTCTGGAGGAACAGTATATTTTTATGGATGAAAAAAAGCTTTACATTATGTCTGAGATGCTAACGACATGTATGGTTCTTAAAATCATTTTCAAATGTAATAATTGATCCTAATATTCACGAGTTCACCCTCGCAGATAAGAAGCTAGGTTGTAGCATGAATTGGTACAGCATGGATATGAAGGTTATGCGTATCTGGCGTGCTGTGCTAGGAGTGGGCTCCGAGCTCACAGGGTCTATCCGAACCCGAAGCACTCTACCCTGGTTAGGGCAAGTGCGCAGTGCTCGGAACCGGCTCGAGCCCAGAACACACCCCCCCCGGGGGTCCTGCGGGACTAAGAGGAAAATGAGAGGAGCTGGGGTGGAGGAGGGATGTTAAACCTGCGGGAAGCATCAGGTAAAGACTGCGTGTCTATTTATGATGGAGCTTGCTTGGGCTGATAGGGTAAATGCTGTGATTGCTGATGTTGTACCAGCCGAGATGATTGTGATAAGGCCACATGCTCGAGCTATATTTGATTGCTGATGATACACAGGCGGGATGATTATATGCTTAGGTTCCTCCCAAACTTTGTTAATAAAACATAATTTCACGAGATCACCCTCGCAGATAAGCAGCTTGTAGGATGAATTGGTAAAGCATGAATATGAAGGTTATGCATATTTGGCGTGTTGTGCTTGGAGTGGGCTCCGCGCGCACAGAGTCTATCTGAACCCGAAGCACTCCACCCTGGTTAGGGCAAGTGCGCCGGGCTCGGAACCGGCTCAAGCCCAGAACACATCCCCCAAATGCAGATAAAGCTGAACAGCCGCCGGAGTACGCATAACCCCCAAAAAAGGGTTATGGTGTCTGCAGGGTGAGTGGTGTCTGCAGCTGAAGAGCATGAGTTGGAAGCACGTGCCCCTGTGGGGGTGGTCGCTGCTGCGATATTTGTTTCATATCTGATGGTGTTTGCTGATTCAGAGCCCTGGTTGGAAGCTCAAGCCCATGCGGGGCATTCGCTGCTGCGATACTTGCTTCCTTACGAGAGGGGACTGCGCTGCAGATCACAAGTTAGAAGCTTGGGACCCTGCGGGGGCGGTCTCTGCTGCGATACTGGCTTCATGACGAGATCTGACTGCGCTGCAGAGCACGAGTTGGAAGCACGGGCCCCTGCTGCGATACGGGCTTCATGACGAGATGTGACTGCACTGCAGATCACGAGTTGGAAGCACGGGCCCCTGCGGGGGCTGTCGCTGCTGTGGGACTGTCTTCATGGTGAGAGGGGTCTGCGCTGCAGAGCAAGAGTTGGAAGCACGGGCCCCTGCGGGGGTGGTCGCTGCTGCGATACTGGCTTCGTGGTGAGAGGTGTCTGCGCTGCAGAGCACGAGTTGGAAGCACGGGCCCCTGCGGGGGCAGTCGTTCCAACGATGCTGCCTTCGGGAAGGTGATTGAGAGGGATTGGATAGTGGTTGTGACTGCTGCGGCAGAGCATGAAACTTGCTCGATCTATTCCCCTTACAGTGAACATGAACCGTGCAATGTCAAGGTTTTCAGCTCCTATATCAGCCCTTAACCTTTCCATGAAAGTAAAAGATTTTGAAAATACAATAAATCCGTTTAAAGGACAAGCATTTTTTTCCCCTTCACTCACCCTCCAATTGCTCTGTCTGTATGACTTACATTCTTCTACAGAACACAAAAGGATGTTATACAGTATAACAGTCTCAGTCACACAATGTAATTGAACGGTTTGAAACATCATGAGGGTGAGTGAATGGTGAGCCAATACATTTTTTAGTTATTCTTAGAAAGTAACATGTTAAGAAATCTTGATCAGGGTAAGAAAAGTTATTTACATGACATTTACATTGAAGCCAGTCCATTCCGCTCAATAGAGTCTAAAAGAAGGTGAAGCCAGTTGATGCCTTGTTATTGTTAGTTGCATCCATGTACATTATCTAAACACAGAGCAAGTCCATGAAGCATAATATCTACTTACAATGAACAGCAGATTTAACAAAATGCGTCATGACCGAGCGTTATAAATATATAAACACATCTTATTACATTTCTGGAAAGCCATCAATGCCCCCAAAAATGACAAGGTTGTAGGCTATCTAATTGAATTTATTTACCAATTTTGATGTTTACTATTAAAAAATTGTTAGAAACCAACCTTATCAGTTTGTGGTTAGTATCCACATGCACTAGACTGAAAGGTGCCCTGACAGAAGATTTTCCCCTTACTATACAGCCTAGCTGTGTCATACGGGAAAAACACCAACTGCATCTACTCTGTGCATTGAGGCCCTCAATCTGCTCCACTGTATCCTGTGACCTGAAGATCTCAGCCTTCCAATCATCAATCTATATCCCACATGAGGCATTTGACTTGATGTTGGACACGAACATGTCTAGCTCCTGGTCACTCAGTGTACTGTATTAGTCTGAAACAGACAACTCAAACTCCCTCATCCTACGAAAAACTGTTCTTTCTCTAACTCCCAAGAGTTTAGCTATGTAAGGATTTGGCAGCTGAATGTCGAGTAAAGACCTGAGCTTCTCTTTTTCTACGATGTATTTAGGTCGTCCCATAACTCCTGCAACTGCCTCCAGTTCAATGTGAAGTGTTTCATTTTCAACCTGTTCAACCATTGTACAGAGCTTTCGAAGAGAATTTACAATACAATCAGGGATAGTATTTTGTTCTTCTAGTGCATCAATAAGTATTACTTCATGTCTGCGGATGATATGGGGAAAATCCAGGTCAAGGGCTGAGGCAGAGCAACATACTGCAGTTTATTTAACAACCTCTTGCAAAAAACAACCTAAAAATAATCAGCAGGGAACGTTACTTTCTGGTTATTTTTAAAAACCAGCCTGCAGCGTTCTGGAAACGTTATTTTCTAGTTGCAAAGAAATAAAACTTAAATAGAACGTTATTTTTTGGCTCCCAAAAAAATAACCAAAAGGGAACCAAAAACTAACGTTAGGGGTTTGCTGGGTAGGGCTAAATGGGTTGTGTTAAATCACAAACATTGGCTTTGTCTACATTGTAAAAAAATGAAATACTGGCAGAAAATTACCAGTACAATTTCCTTAATTTAACGGACATTTCCGTTAATACTAAAATGCAGTTTAAGTAGTGCATAATGTACAATACAGGTCAAACAATTGTACATATTAATACAGAAAATTCCTTAATATTAATACAGTTCATTTTGTACTATTTTTACAGATTTTTTTAGAGTGTATTGTGTTCAGTTTTAGTGAATGTAGCACTTTATTAACTGTTATTGGGTTAAATCTTTTCTCCACCCACGTTAATGTTACATAAATTGTCTAATTTACGTCATATATTTTATCATATCATATTTGGTTCTGTTATCTTTTTTTCTCAGGGCCAGAACTTTAATATTTTACAATTACTATTTCCTTGTGCAGCGAAAAAAATTTAAGGATTATATTTAATAATATGTTGCATATTATGAGTATTTATTATTATATTATTTGTTATATTTGCACATGTTAAAGTACTCATTGACAATGAAAAAATGGGATTCTTACAGTAATTGCTATAAATATTATAGTCCGCATAGACCAAATCAGTGACTATAAAATAACAGCTATTTTCTTATTTTAGTTGTTACCATTGTAAACCAATTTGTGATGTGCTCGCGAGAGCTCGTTTTACTCTTTTACTGAATGAAGAATAAACTTAGTCAATCCTCTGGTCACATGCATTCCAAATCGTAGAGCATCCCCAAACGGATTACGGACCTGCGATAAACAAAAATAGTTAAAACTGTGAAATGGTGCCTTGAAGCACCAAGGTGGTTCCAGAACATTTTAATAAAAGGGTTCCTCGCCTTGAGTGTCCCTTGAGGGTTCCGCAGGTGTAGCATTGCGAAGAGACCCCAAATGGTTCCTCAAAGAACTTTAACATTTGACAGTGTAGTCTCTGAGAATCTGCCTGTTCTGCTTCATGTCATGAGAACCCTTTTGATCAAGTTCATTGTTGGTTTCATAGACTACCAGCGCTAGAACATATAAGTAGTCTTTTCAAAACTGCTTCATACAAACATATACTGATCAGAGATCTGATGAAGCCAGACTTCAAGTCAACACGTCTCGAATGTTAAGACATTTAGTACAAACCCTTTAAAAAACAAAGACTGATGGGCTCTTTCACTTGTTCATACTATCAAAGCTGTGATCTGTCATTTATGTCTATCTTCATCTGTACTTCTCTTTACAGGTTCTCCAGACAGCTCAACTCATAAATCATTATTACAGTATAGCTCATAGTTGTGTATCTGGGTGATGTAGGAGACAGTTTTCAACACAATTGAAATCTGGTCGTTTATCATGTTGTGCCATTCGAAAAGTTGGATGGCCACCTCCTCGATCCATTCCGTACAGAAGGTTACTGCCGAAAGAGCGCGCCGTGTAGGTCAAAATTGCACAAAATGTCCCAGATTACCCAAATTCACTAAGCAAAATGGTTTAATGCCAACTGCACACATTGAAAACTAAACAAAACAAAAACAAGACACAGCTGTCGATCTCAAGATTCATTTTCATGAAATGACTTGACTGTTCTTCTGGGATCATTTCACTCGTGCTCCAGGCAGCCAAATTTGCTTATCCAAAACATATGAGCCAAGACTCGGCAGGATTTACAACTAATATCAAACACTGGAGAATTGGAGAGCAAACCAAAAGATTGTAGTACTAGTTTAAAAGAATTATAGATTTACAAAAGAGCAGCGATGTTGAAAAGATGATTGAAGGACAATAATTGATCACTGAGATCATAACATCATTATATCACGATTAAATTTTATTTAAGCATTTGGGTTTTGGGCCAACGGTAAAATCTCTAAACACTTAAAAATTCAAGAGCAATGAACTTCAAATGATCAGGAATATATAGCATTTCACTGGATGTCTCCCGATCTCCTCAGTGATATGAGACTGGTGCGCGTACAACTATTGCTCATTAACACTCACACACCGGCCTAGACTCATGATCTCGCCCCGCCTGCTCCACTACACATAATTTCTTAAACTTAATTCAGTTCAGTTGTGTAGAACTGCATGGAACATTTTATTTTTATTTCATTCAATTTACATTTCCATTTAGTCATTTGGCAGACGCTTTTATCCAAAGCGACTTACAGTGCACTTATTAAAGGGACAATCCCCCTGGAGCAACATGGAGTAAAGTGTCTTGCTCAAGGACACACTGGTGGTGGCTGCTGGGATCAAACCAGCAACCTTTGATTTACCAGTTCAGTGGTTTAACCCACTAGACCACCATCTCCTTAATTTATTTTGTTCAAAACTATTTTTAAATAGTTCTGTATTTGCCACTCGAGGGAGTGGGTTTTGGCGCGTTCACGTGGGAAAGTGATGTCACGTGCATACCCTCTATAATACCTGAAGGGAATCTCCATGACAGCTGCTCCACCACACAAAAACATTCACACATTTACAACTGTGACTCAAAGTGTTTAAAAACAATACTATGTAAACTAAAAAAAAATACAGAATGTTAAAAAACAATGACATTACCAACCCTGCAAATACAATTTAAATTAATTTTAATCCAACCATAAAACAAAAAGATAACAGCATCCTACAAATTTCACAAGCCAATGAGAGAATGAAAGTGCCCTTAAGCCCCGCCCACACGTGAGGTATGCGCCTGAATGTTAACTTGAGACGTGTAAACGGAAAGCGCAAATGAAAACTCCATCATCAAATTCATAAACCATGATTTGCAAAAAGGAAACTTAGAAAACGTTGAAGAAAAATTCAGATAATTTGAAAACCATGTTACATTCTTGCAATTTAGTTTTTAGTGTTTTATTATCAGAGTGTTTTTCTTCTTTCTTGTTATATATTTTTGCTCATTTCTTAAAAGTCTGTGTTAATTCCTATTGGCACAGAAATATTTCCAAAGAAAATTTCAATAGAATCCCCCCTCTTTCCTTTTAAACCAGAGGGTTTGTGTGATATGTCTCTATATCAGCGGCTGTGATTGGCTCCTGTACCTCTGCCTTTGGCATAATCACAGTAATGTCACATGTTAAGCTGTGATCTGTTATTTTCTTTACTTATTTTCACAGGTTGAAAACAACATAAGTCTGACCAGACAGATGCATTTGTACAACATTATTTAAAAACGTACTATTGAAATTTTGGGTAGAGTACAGTAAGAGAGAGTTTTGAACGTAAACATTTTCTTTGCACAGCTTACATTACAATTCCATTAAAGTTTACAGTTGGAAAAGTATTTCAAAGTATTTATATTCCATTGGATCATCTTTAGTAACATTGTGATTCTTCAGTGTTGATGTACAGATGAGCTGAGAGACAGCAGTGAGGTCATTTGGTAAGACCAAAGCAAGACACCACTTTCGATCTGACCTCAAGATTTATTTTCAAGACATAACTTGACGTTTTTTCTGGGATCATTTAATTTCACTTGTAAATACAGGCAACCAAATTTGTGTATCCAAAACAGATGAGCCAAGACTCTGCGATGAGCATGGCAGGATTTCCCTACTGAAAACAAACACTGGAAACATTCAGAGAGCAAACAAAACATTATAATACTAGATTTCAAAAATAGTAGATTTACAATAAACAGTGATGTTGAAAAGATGACTAACACAATTGATCACTGAGATCTTGAAATCATTAAATCACCACTAAACATAACTCAACTGGCAGAAGACCGACAGTTGAAGGGGAGGATTTAACGGATGCTCCGCCCAAGACGTATAACATTCGTCATTTAAGATGGATAGTCCTTAAAGGACGGAAGAGAATTTTCAGATTTTACCTAAAGATTATGAGGGCACAGACATGTTAAAAAAGAGAATGACCCACATTGATAAACTGTTTACAATCAACGCTGTGTGGCGAACCACAAGTTTACTGAAGAGACATTCACCAAGGTACTGTACCTTTAAGGGAGGGAGGAGATAGTTTGAGTGTTGTGTTCCGGTGGTTGATGTGCGTGGTTGTATTTGTCCTCACTTGCTGTTAAGACCCGTGACCCGAGGTAGTTCGGATAAGCGGTAGAAAATGGAATGGAATGGAATGCTGTTCAGAGTGTGATTTATTAAAGTGGAGCGTAAAGCTGTCTCGACGCATCTTCGTCTCTTTTCTCATAATTTATTATACTCCACAATTGATGACCCCGACGCGAGTAGGATACGGCTGAATTATGTCACACCACGTCGGTAGTGTGCTGCTGCTAGTGGCACGGCTAATGTCGGTGCTACCTGCGCCACCTCCGTCAAATTACCAGACTTTTGGCAGCCCAACCCACGGCCGTGGTCTCAACACATCGAGGCCCAGTTCCAGCTGAGAAGAATAACACAGGACGTTACAAAATATTTCCACGTAGTAGCAGCCTTGGATGCCTCGACGACAGCCAGAGCTATGGCACTGTTAGAGGCTCCTCCGGTTGACGGCAAATACAACGCACTCAAAACGTTCTTGTTGAAACTTTTTGAACTGTCGGAGCTGGTGAAAGCAGCCCACCTGCTGTCTCTGAACAGCCTTGGCGACAGCAAGCTGTCCGAGATAATGGAGAGGATGTTAGCTTTTCTGGGCGCAGCGGATCCCTTGTTCCTTTTCGCGCACATTTTTCTGTGGCAGCTTCCGGTAACCGTGCGCACCGCGCTGGCCAGTTCAACCCTTCCTTCCTCCAGAGACTACTGTTGGTGGATGTTACAAACTGCCACCTTATCGATGCCCTGTATTTTTCTACGTACCCCTGAACGCTTGCAGGGGTTGGGGCGCTTTGTCTGTCGAACACACTTGCCACCGGGGACTTGTATCAACACCTGCTTGTTGAGTTCCCTGACATCACCACGCCCACGTTTTCATCGGCGGTGGCTAAGCATGGCGTGGAGCACTATATCACCACGGTTGGCCCCCCAGTCTATGCACGAGCCCGGCGCCTCGACTCTGCCAATTTCCCGATCGCCAGGGAGGAGTTCGCTACCATGGAGCACCTCCACATCGTGCGCCACACTAACACGTGGGCCTCCCCCCTACACATGGTGACCAAGGCTGATGGCGGTTGGCGTCCCTGTGGTGATTTCCGTCGGCTGAACAACGCCACCACCCCCGACTTGTACCCAGTGCCGCACATACAGGATTTTTCTGCCCACCTAGCTGGCGCCACCAGATGGATCCTGAGGATGCCTTTCGGCCTCAAGGGTGCAGCGTAGACGTTTCAGTGCCTTATGGACATGCATTCCTATTTGTTTACTTGGACGACATACTCGTGGCCAGCGCGTTCGCAGACGCCCACCTGACGCATCTCAGGCAGCTATTCGGCCGGCTCAATGAGCATGGTCTCATCCTCAACCCGGCTTACTGTGAGTTTGGCAGGTCGTCAATTACTTTCCTCGGCCACCACGTCAAACCACAAGGTGCCGTTCCCCTCCCTGCCAAGGTGGACACAATCGGCAGTTTCCCACGCCCACGGACTGTGAAGTCCTTGCTGGAGTTTCTGGGTATGGTGAACTTCTAAAACCGTTTCCTTCCCCATACGGCCCATCTCATGCGACCCTTATATGACGCCTTGAGGGGTGGGAGGCCGATGGAAGTGTTGGATTTGGTCCCCAGAGATGACTGATGCCTTTAACCTGCCAAAACCTCGCTGGCCAATGCTGCTCTGCTGGGTCACCCGTCTCCGACCGCCCCCGTTGCTCTTACTTCGGACGCTTCTGATTACACTGTGGGTGCTGTGTGTGAACAGTGGGTGGGTGGAGCCTGGCAGCCGCTGGCCTTTTTCAGCAGGAAGCTCCGTGACAACCAGAGGAAATACAGCGCCTTTGACAGGGAGCTCCTGGGTCTTTTCCTTGCCACCCGTCATTTCCGTTTCATGTTAGAGGCGCGGCGTTTCACGGCTTTCGTTGACCACAAACCGCTGACGTTTGCAATGGCGAAGTCTTCAGAACCATGGTCTGGTCGACAGCAGCGTCTGCTCTCTGCCATCTCCGAGTTCACAACTGACATTCAGCACGTGGCTAGTAAAGACAATTTCGTTGCCGACTGCCTCTCCCAGGCTGTTGCTGGGTCTGTCCACTTAGGCCTCAACAATGCTACTATGGCTGTGGATCAGACCGCGGATGCTGAGATGCAAGCCTACAGGACAGCCCCTACGGCGCTGATCATGGAGGATGTGGTTTTTGACACGGCCAACACTACACTCCTCTGTGATGTCTCCACTGGCCAACCGCGCCCTTTGGTACCTGCTGGCTGAAGGCGTAGAGTTTTTGATGCCAATCACGGCCTTTCCCACCCAAGTTCGTCTGGCCAGGCCTGCGGAGGGACGTCAGGGCCTTGGCTGCTGCCTGTGTGGCATGCCGCAAAGGTGACCCGTCATACTAAGGGTCCTTTGGCAACCTTCAAAGTACCAGAGAGACGTTTTAATCATGTGAATCTGGACCTTGTGGGCCCACTTCCTCCCTCCCGTGGTTACCTACCTCCTCACCATGGTTGGACAGGACCACCAGGTGGCCAGAAGTGGTTCCCCTGTCCTCCACTACATCAGCTGAAGTGGCCCGAGCGTTCATTATGGCTTGGGTGGTTTACCGTTTCATTGGTTTACCCGTTTCGGTACACCGACGACCTCTCCTCGGACCGAGGTCCACAGTTCACATCAGAGCTTTGGACTGCAGTCACCGAGGTCCTGGGGGTTAAGGTCCACCGTACCACAACCTATAACCCACAGAGCAATGAACTTTGCGAAAGGTTTCATCGTGATATGAAGGCCGCGCTAAGGGCCAGCCTTACGAGCTGCGACTGGGCTGATTACCTCCCATGGGTCATGCTTGGCCTTCGCTCCGCCCCTAAAGAAGATCTTCAAGCCTCATCGGCCGAGCTGGTGAACGGCCAGCCTTTGCGCGTTCCGGGGGAGTTTCTTCCAGATGCCACGGCTCAGTGGTCGGTGGCCTCTCATCGTGCTGTGTCTCGGGACATTTTGTTCCTATTCCCACATCTTTCCATGGCCTTCCCCAGTCCTACGTTACAAGGATTTACCGTCGGCCAACTATGTTTTCATCCATCCACGATGTCCATTGTACCCCGCTGCGCCCCCCCTACGATGGACCCTTCCGCGTCCTGGTGGGGGGTCTAAGAACTTTATTGTGGATATGGGCAGCAGGCCTGAGCAGGTGGCGATAGACTGTCTCAAGCCTGCTTATGTGGATATTGGTGAACCACTTCAGCTGGCCCAGCCTCCACTGCAAGGGTGACCCCCTGCGGCAGCCTCAGCCCCTGCCCTGCCCCTGGCCCTTCGTCCTTCTCCTGTTAAGCGAAGCCGTTATGACCGCCTGATCTGCCCCCCTCTACGTTGACTTTCTTTTCACTGTTAAATTGTTTTTTGCAATAATGACACCTATGTTTAATTAGGGGTGAGTTCTGGGGGGCCCTGTGTGGTGAACCACAAGTTTACTGAAGAGAAATTCACCAAGGTACTGTACCTTTAAGGGAGGGAGGAGTTAGTTTGAGTGTTGTGTTGTGTAGATTATTATTTTTTATTTCACTGGGACTTTAACATTCACAGTGTCGTCCAGACAACAATGATCTTTTGTTTTGTGTGTTAGTATGTCTCAGTGCGTGCATATTGTTTTGCCACGGGCCAGAATTTACAATCGTTTTCATAACAAAAACAGTCCGTAGTATAAGTAGATGAATTTTGACACAGCAATTGTCTGCAACCTCCGAAGGATGTGGACTTTGAGGGCGAGGACTGCGATGGAACACAGCCTCTGAAGTCCACAAAGTGAACTGAAATGAGAAGATCTAGCCTTAATGAGGATTTTTTAAGTTTTTAATGATTATTTAGAAATATCCAGCTGTAACAGGCACACAGTGAATCTCGGGATAGCAGAGGCTGTTTAGGCTGTCCATTCATTCTGTCCTTCTCATTTTTAGGCTGCATTTACATTTTACATTTATGCATTTGGCAGACGCTTTTATCCAAAGTGACTTACATTGTATTATCCTATACATTTGTTTCTAAGCATGTTCAATCCCCTGGGATCGAACCCACAACCTTGAATTGTTAACGCAATGCTCTTCCAAATGAGTTTACAGGAAAAGCAACATTCAGTCCCTCTGCTGTGATGCAAACGGTCTTGAAATGCGGCCTTCACATTAAGCCACAACTCCATTATCACCTGTTTGATACAGTGGTCTTTTCTGTGATTTATCATAAATCAAAAAGAGCTTTTGACCAATCAGAATCAAGATCTGTAACTAACCATTTCATTAAATACATGAAATATGCATGAAGATAGGTTAACACATCAATTTTATGTTATTCACCATGAGCATCTAATTAACTAAGTCATGGTGTCTCTCAAACTCATGGATCAGTTACATTTAGTAAATCAATTGAGTTCAGTTAACTTTCATTGCCTGAAAGTGTCTTTATTCTGAACTCATAACAAAAAATATGATGAGAGTGATAATCAGGAACAGAAAACACCCCTGTGAGTTCACAAGAAATGTATTGAAGAAATCAGGCAATCTGTCTGTCACTCTTTTATTGACTTCAATCCACCACGGAAATGAATCAACACAAAAGTCGTTCACTTCATTTACACGTTGCTTTCTTTGTAAGAGAACACGATGTTCCGTTTATAATTCATTCAACTATCGTAACACAAGATTTGATTTGTAAATAACTGAGGAAAGGGTTTTAGACGTGGTGAGGGTGGAGAGAGAAACCCAAATGTCCAGAGGGATGTACTGATGTATTGCCAGAAGAGTGAAGAAGAGAGGAAGACTCTCACACTGAGTGAAATCTTCTGTAACCCCAGACGTGCATTCTGCTCATAAGCCATAAGAAGCTCAATTCTCTTCTATTCTCATATTCCATTGTTCAGCAGAGAGATGGACAAACTCATTCATATGATCTTGCTTTCTGGTGAGTACATCTCAAATCATCATATCAACATTATACATGCTGTGAGTCATTCGGCATTCAAATCTACAGCTTTGTGTCAATCTTAATGTAATTGATTTTCAGGTCTAAAAAAGTGTTTGTTTTTGTTCAACAGGTCTTGTTTGTATTCCAGGCAGTTTAGCAGGTAACAATTATTTTGATTCTTCACATAGAAATGTATGAATGATGTAAAACTATGAATCTTGACTCTTCATCTACTGTTGTAAGTTTGTGGTTAGATGACTGTTTAATTCTCATGAGAATGTGTTTCTGACTGTTCTCTAATGCGTCATTCTTGCATGTTTGTGTTTTGAACCATCACTCATCTAGACGCTCAGTCTTTCAAAAGCTTCCACTTGAAATATCATGAACAGAGTCAGATTGTTGTGGATACAAACCATCATGACTATTGAATTCATTTCAAGTGTAAGATTTATGTTAGTTGACAGTAAACTTAGATGAGGAACAAAATATCGAACAGATGTTTCAATGCGAAGTGAAAAGTTGATCAGACATGGATATGTTGAAGACAATTAGAAAATTAACATTCTTAACTTCAGATTTAAATTTTTTTGTGTGTCATATAAAATAATGACAAAATATATATTTTCTAGAGAATTTGGCATTCATAGGAGCAGCTGCACAGTCATCTACATATGACACCTGGCTAGCTCAACGTGCCATAGATGGTGTAAGATATGGACCAGACCCATTTACTGGTCCATTCTGCTCTTCTACACAATATGAAAGTGAGCCGTGGTGGAGGTTGGATCTCTTGGATGAATACAAGATTAAAACAGTGATCATCACCGCTAGACCAGATTGCTGTTTGTATCATACCAGTGGAGCACAGATTCGTATTGGGAACTCACTGGAAAACAATGGAAACAACAATCCCATGTACAGTTACTTGAACAATTTTCATTGATTGATTGATTGAAACACCTCTGTAGAGATTTAATGATTCTCTCTCTCTAGATGTGCTGTAATGTCTGATCCTCTGCCTGATCATACTGTCAGATACTCATGTTATGGGATGGTGGGACGTTATTTGAATGTGATCCTGGCTGGAAAGACAAATAATATGAATCTTTGTGAGGTGGAGGTCTATGAAACAGGTAACTTTTGACACCTAATTCTATACAATTAAATGAAGAGGCAAAAATGTAGTGTATATAATAAATTATTTATTATATATTAGGCTTGGCTACACTGCTTTAACGACTCCAGCTCTCACAGTATGTGCTTCCCAAACTGTAATTTGGGAAAGGTCACTTGACTGTTGCGGTGCATTATACACTAAAATGTCACTAGTTCATTGGTTTACGCGTTTGTCTCTTCTTTTGTGTGTTCAGTTGTGCTTGGTTGATCATTGTTGTCCGTTATGCCTTGTGTCACCTTGCCGTGTTCCATGTTTCATTGTGGATTATACTCACTTTATGGATTGATTAAAATAACTTGCACGTGGATCCGTTCTCCTGTATTTCACATCCTCTATTTGTGACAACTAGCCACCATTTTGTTGTTGGGAAAATACATTTTACATGATTTAAGTTGAATTTGGCATGCTGAAATGACTTGATTTAGAGTCATTTTACTGGATTTAGATTTAGATTTTAAACCTTTTCCAATGCAGATTGGTATATCACAACAGGTGGCCATGTACTGTATTTTACTGTATAAAAACATGCAGTTAAGTCAGGCATAAAAAAGTGTTTTTTTTGATGAATATCCTCAAAAAGGTGCACACAAATTGAGTAATCTTTGACTAGCCTAGGTTTCACACAAATTTGAAAACCTCGCGTTGAACTTCACTGGGAGAAGGGACTGCCACACTATAGCTGTTTTCCCAGAGGATCATTTCAGGAACAATGTTAATAAAAAAATATCTATGTGGGCCCCCACCGCCTTCAACAAATAGAGGGAAATTAGCTCACAAGTTTTATATCATGTCACTTTGACCCTGGTCATAAAGTATCAGACTTAAACGCAATGTCAAATATACGTTTTGTACAGTAGATGTTTAAAGAGGATGTGGGTCTGTGGTGAATGTAAGAGCTGAGAAGATTCAAATCTTTTCATATGTTGATTCTCACAGATGTGTTTACATATCTACAGACTTAGTGATTAACTGTCTTTGAATATATCGTTTCTAGAGAATTTAGCATTCGGAGGAACAGCTAGACAGTCATCTACACACCTCGACTGGCTAGCTCAACGTGCCATAGATGGTGTCAGATACGGACCAGACCCAGATGTTAGTCCATTCTGCTCTGGTACAGGATACGAAAGCAACTCATGGTGGAGTTTGGATCTTCTGGATTATTATAGCATTACTACAGTGATCATCACTGCTCATGACAAATATTTGAAAGAAGCCAGTGGTGCAGAGATCCTTGTCGGAAACTCACTGGAGAGCGATGGAAACAACAATCCTATGTAAAGTTAATCATGACGTCACTTCAACACTTTTCATTTATTGAATGATTGAAACACCAGATTCGTTGATTCTCTCTCTCTAGATGTGCTGTGACTCCTGATCCTCTACCTGGTAATACTGTCAGTTTCTCGTGTCCAGGGATGGAGGGACGTTATGTGAATATGGTCATGTCTGGACGTTCAGAAAATCTCAATCTCTGTGAAGTGGAGGTGTATGGAAAAGGTAATGCCTAATAATTATGTTCTTTGATTATGCTGGGAAATTTTATTTAATTTGGAAATATTTATTATAATAAATGATCACTCAAAAGATAGCTTGGTGTGACATAACATGCTATCTCTTTGTTGTCGCTTTGTTTGTGTTCATCTCAATCACAGCTGCTAGCATGTATTATCACACAGCAAATTGCCAGAGTCAAATTAACGCTCACGGTGTATATATAATCCACACTTTTACGTACACTGTGAGAGTTGATTTGACCTTTATTAACACTGGCGATTTTGCTTTGCAGCAACATTTGTTACTATTAACTAAGCAAGGTCATTTTGACAGTGTCATTTGTATTTAAGTTTGCAGAGCTTTCCTCAAATATCAGTGTCTGGTGGTTGAATTTGTGTTTTCAGTTTTAGTTCAGAAAAGAAAAACCTTTCTGAGGCTGAAGTTCTCCTCCAGCGGTGATGCAGTTGCTGAGAGCGATAAAATCCTCCACCAGGTGAGAAAAAGAGTCTTAAAACACAAATCTAAATGTGAAGATTGAAGAGAGAAGTGATATCTGAGAGTGCGATGTGTGTATATACAGTATAAATGAGATGAATGATGATGAGAGAAGTGACAGTATGTTTCATGTGTGCATTGAAATATTTGATAATTTATTTTAGCTGGAGTCTGTTCTGGCGTCACACATCTCTGATTTCAAACTGTCCTGGACACAACTACCCAAGAAAGAAGAAGAACAGGAGGAGGACGGAGGCGAGTACACACACTTTGTAACAAGACCGAACAACAGAAAAAAATGTGAAACTACAAAACAGATCTAAAATAATCTGACGTAAAATAATCTATAAAAATCCTCTTTGAATCAAATTCCAGGTGTTAAATTGAGTGTTTGAGATTATAGAGTAAACATGCTGATGATTGGAAGGTTCACAGATGAGGTTGCAACACAGAAAGGAATTTGTGAAATTGTCACCAAATGTTAATTTATTAATTTGTGTTCATCAACACGAATTTCCCCTTTTTTGTATCAGTCAGCACGACTTTCCATCAAAAGCACTTTAACATGCGATATCTTTCATATGTATACAGTTGAAAGAAAAAGTATGTGAACCCTTTGGGCTTACTTGGATTTCTTCATAAATTGGTCATAAAATGTGTTCTGATCTTCATCTAAGTCACAACAATAGAGAAACACAGTCTGCTTAAACTAATAGCGCACAAACATTATACGTTTTCATGTTTTTATTGAACACAACATGTAAACATTCATAGTGCAGGTTGGAAAAAGTATGTGAACCTTTGGGTTTAATAACTGGTTGACCCTCCTTTGGCAGCAATAACCTCAACCAAACGTTTCCTATAGTTGCAGATCAGACCTGCACAACGGTCAGGAGAAATTTTGGACCATTCCTCTTTACAAAAGTGTTTCAGTTCAGCAATATTCTTGGGATGTCTGGTGTGAATCGCTCTCTTGAGGTCATGCCTGTGCAGAGGCAGCATCTTTTGCCAGAGGGGAACTGGAATCCCCTGGTTGGGCCTGGGTTCCCCTGAGGTTTTTTTCTCGATGGGAGTTTTGGGTTCCTCACCACCGTTTGCATATTGTTTTGCACTATCTGCCTGGCGGGGGGGGGGCTGCTTTAGAATTTAGAATTCATACTTGTATTCAATGTGTCTCATGTGCAGCTGCTTTGTAACAATGAAAATTGTAAAAAGCGCTATAAAAAAAAAGTTAAGTTGAGTTGAGATGCCACAGCATCTCAATCGGGTTGAGGTCAGGACTCTGACTGGGGCACTCCAGAAGGCGTATTTTCTTCTGTTGAAGCCATTCTGTTGTTGATTTACTTCTATGCTTTGGGTCGTTGTCCTGTTGCATCGTCCATCCTCTGTTAAGCTTCAGTTGGCGGACAGATGGTCTTAAGTTTTCCTGCAAAATGTCTTGATAAACTTTGGAATTCATTTTTGCATCGATGACAGTAATCCGTCCAGGGCCTGAGGCAGCAAAGCAGCCCCAAACCATGATGCCCCCTCCACCATATTTCACAGTTGGGGTGAGGTTTTGATGTTGGTGTGCTGTGCCTTTTGTTCTCCACACATAGCGTTGTGTGTTCTTTCCGAACAACTCAATTTTGGTTTCATCTGTCCGCAGAATGTTTTGCCAGTAGTGCTGTGGACATCCAGGTGCTCTTTTGCAAACTTCAAACGTGCTGCAATGTTTTTTTTTGGACAGCAGTGGCTTCCTCTGTGGTGTCCTCCCATGAAGTCCATTCTTGTTTAATGTTTTCCTTATTGTAGATTTGTCAACAAAAATGTTAGCATGTGCCAGAGATTTCTGTAAGTGTTTAGCTGACACTCTAGGATTCCTCTTCACCTCATTGAGCATTCTGCGCTGTGCTCTTGCAGTCATCTTTACAGGACGACCATGCCTAGGGAGTGTAGCAACAGTGCTGAACTTTCTCCATTTGTAGACAATCTGTCTTACTGTGGACACATGGACATCAAGGCTTTTAGATATACTTTTGTAGCCCTTTCCAGCTTTATGTAAGTGAAGAATTCTTGATCGTAGGTCTTCTGAGAGCTCTTTTGTGTGAGGCATGGTTCACATCAGACAACGCTTCTTCAGAACAGCAAACTCAAAACTGGTGTGTGTTTTTTATTGGACAGACCAGCTTTAATCAACACATCCAATCTCATCACATTGATTGGACCCCAGGTTGGCTGACTCCTGGCTCCAATGAGCTCTTGGAGAAGTCATTAGCCTAGGGTTTCACATACTTTTTCCACCCTGCAGTATGAATGTTTACATGTTGTGTTCAATAAAAACATGAAAACGTATAATGTTTGTGCGGTATTAGTTTAAGCAGACTGTGTTTCTCTATTGTTGTGACTTAGATGAAGATCAGAACACATTTTATGACCAATTTATGAAGAAATCCAAGTTAGCCCAAAGGGTTCACATACTTTTTCTTTCAACTGTAAATATAATATCATCACAATCTGATTGGAATTCATATCTATTTTGCAAATATATATGAAATTACTTTTCCACTGTGACGTAAGGTCTAGGGGCGGGATTAGGGCAGCCATTTATCATTGTGTTTTGTCACTTGCCTCCTCGTGAAACTAGCATTTTTAGCTAAATTAGCCTTTGCGGCTGTGATTTTAGGGTTTGAGTTGAGGTTAACTGTTGGTCAGCCAACTCCTAAAGTATTTGCGACTTCTTTTGATATCAAGTTAGAAATATATAAATGTACATACACACGCGGCCTGTTGAATGAAAATTTGTCGTGTGGGTGAGACAAAAAAAAGAGTAAATTTGTGTTGATGAACATAAATTTATAGATTTACATTTGGTGACAATTTCACAGTTCAGATGCTGGTGTTTGTTTAACTAAACTTGAAAAGATGGAACCATAGTTGGCTAATGACGCTTTTGGGAATTACACAACTGGGATGTTGAAAATTGTGCACAGCTGAAGAGTTCCATTACAAAGTGTGATAATGAAAAAACATATAGTATATTTATTCTAATTTACTTGATCTTTGTTTTATTTTCAGGTTCTTGTGTGAAACATCTTTAATTTAAATCTTTAAGAGAAATGCTGATTGACTTTATTCACTGATTTCTATTGTTTTTCTTCTCCATTAATGATGATGTCTGAATGACATGGTGTTCACATGAGTGCTGAAACACTTTATTTGTGTTGTTAGTTGCGTAGCTGCGAGTCGTCGCCTGAGATAAAGTGTGTAGAACAGCAGTAGTGTGTCGTTGGTCAAAGATTTAACAATATCATATTAGCTTCATAGCAATTAATTTTATAGCTAGATATTAGATCTCTTTTTAAACATAAAAAAAATTACACCTAATTTTATTTTTATTTGTTTACTTTCTATAAACTGCTTTGTTTACTTCTATAAACTCATATCTGTACTTTGCTTTTAAAATCTTTTGGCAATATTGTTAATGTTAGCAGTCATGCTAATAAAGATGTGACCTTCAAAATCTTTGTTTATTTAAGATACAAACCATCTGCAAGGACAACAAGCTAAACTTATGACTTGTTGAAATAAGATAACATGTTAAATTAATACAAACATTTAAATATGTTTTTTTGGCTTCAGTACAATGTTAAATTAAAGTGATGAGTTGACGACATGACAACATACATGTTTTATACATCTGTATGATTTTCTCTTTTTGTGTGTTGTTTGTATGTGATAAGTGTGTGAAGTGTCTGACACAATATGTATATTTATTCATTAGGCACATGATGCTTATATCCAAAGCGAGAGTTTTTACCTTACGAGTCAACAATAAATGTAGTTTTAACACATTGCCCTGCAACAAATAAAACCCTACTAGAAAAGATCTAGTAAACCTCCGCTGTGAATTTTTTTTCTGCTAAACATCTTAGAAAGAGCAGTTTTACATCCATTCAACTATGATTTAGAAATCACATGACCACACAGGGCACTTTGCAAATATAATTTGTCACTAAAATAGATGAAAACAAATGATTCTGTGTTTGAAAAATTCAAAATGGGTGTTACATGAGGTGTAAAGGACGTCAGTGGACGTCTATCCACAACCTCTTTAAAACTAATCTGGGCACTCAAATGAATCATTGCAGTATTATTCAAACACAATTGCTTTTGCATATATGTGACCCTGGAACACAAAACCAGTCTTATGGGTCAATTTTTCGAAATTGAGCTTTTGACATAGTCTGAAAGATGAATAAATACATTTTCTATTGGTGTATGAGATTATTAGAATTGGACGATATCTGGTTGAAATACAACTATTTAAAACTCAGGAATCTGAGAGTGCAAAAAATTCAAAATGTTGAGAAAATTGCCTTTGAAGTTACAGAGGCACTGTGACAGGACATCCACTCACAAAAATAAAGTTTTTATATATTTTAGGGAGGAAATTAAAAAAAAAATCTCTTCATACAGCATGATCGTATCCTAATGATTTTTGGCATAAAAGAAAAATCTATAATTTCGACCCATATGATGCATTTTTGTCTTTTACTAAAAATCTTCTCGGGCTACTTAAGACTTTTTGAAGGTTTTGTGAAGGTTTTGTGATCCGGGTCACATTTCATAAGAATTTTACAGAGGGTCATGATGGACTAAACATGCTTGTGAAAAGGATGCCACTAGAGGACGTTTGTAAACAAACTCTTTTTGAACAAATATACCTTTAAAGATTTTCTCATGAAGCCACATCTAGATCCCCAAAGAAATTCTAGCTGGAGAAATATTCAAATTTGGCTGATTTGACACGGAATGACCCTATAAAGCAGGGGTCCCTAGGTTGGGCTCTGAAGGCCGGGTGTCCCATGGAATTTAACTTCAACCCTGATCAAATACACCTGAGTCAGCTAGTCAAGATCTTACTAGGATCCTGCAGGCAGGTCTGTTGAGGCAGGTCAGAGCTAAACTCTTCAGGTCACCCGCCCTTCAGGAATATGTTTGGGGACGCTGCTGTAGAGATAGATTGATTTTTCTCTCTCTGTAGATGTGCTGTGACTTCTGGTATTCTAGCTGGTTACACCATCAGTTTCTCATGCCATAGGATCGGCCTTTTTCATTCTATTGCTGATATGCCGATGGTGTTAAATGAATCCAATATCAGCGGCCGATACATCAGTGCATTCCTTATTGCTAGCGTCGCAAACACACCGTGATATAAACAGGGTCCACATGGCACTGAAGTAATGGAGATCCATTTTAAAACAAGCACCTTGTCAAAAGTAAACCTCACTGAAGTACCTTAAAATACTATCACAATCACTTTCATCTTTGACACATTTCAATGGTTTGCGATCTACGTGGAGTTCTAATCTATCCTGTCACTAGTTACTTAAAAGGTAGACTTTAAAGTTAATTGTAGCGTTAATCCACTAAATGGCACCAGGGGAAGACAGGGACAAAAAAATGGCCCTGGCCTTTTTCACCAGGAGTGGTCCACCACAATACCCAGCACGCACATAACACAACACACCTTCGGACAGACGTCCGTGTGATAAGAGTGAACTTTAATGACAGAAAACACCTATGGAAAGTAGGTACTTAAAGTGTAAATGGATTTTTTTGGTTTGGCCCCTGATGATTTGTTTCCATGGAGAGCGCGGGTTTATAACCTATACAGTAGCCAGTCACTAGGGGGCGATCTATTTACGTTGGCTTATCTTCTCCTAGTGGCCACAAGTTGTTGCTTCATTTGAGCATTGCTTTTGACACCATTTTTCGACTTTTAGTCAAGGTTGGAATAGTTTCTTAACTCTGAATCAGTATTTAATGTAGAGTTAATACAGCCAGCATTAGCCACGTTGAAAGCATACAAATAGTCAGACACAAGCTAATGTGGGTTTATTTGGTTAATTTTCCTAAGGGGTGCAAAAGCACTATTCAGATGTCAGAAGCACATGTCAGACCATATAAGAAGTACATTGATTTATGCAACAACTATTCATAACATCATTGTTTATCTGGGTATGTGTGTAGTTTGTAAATGTTTCATCTAAATGTGCTTTTGCCTTTGCACAAAATGAAAGGAAAGTGAGAAAAGTCTGTGTGCATTTCACCCAATGAACCCTAGAGGCCAGTGTTTCATACGTCATGGTCAATATCAAAATGATTAACATCACTATGACCACCCTCTGGATGCTGTTTTCACTCTCTTCTGAGTTTTATAAGGTTGTTAGCTATAGTATTAATAATAAAAAGTAATCATTAATAAAGGTTGGTTATTATTATGAGCATTATTCCTATGTATAAACTGATAAAGGATGTTGATGCAGTCAAATATTTTTTCAAACCCCTGATCAGTTTGCAATGAAGAATAATAAAATGTTTATATAAGGACAAGCATTGAAAATCTTATCGGGGGGCATCCCATGTGTCCTTCAATATACTTTTTCTTCACATTTGTTCTATCGCACGCATACGTGTCATCATGTGGTGTATTATACGCTGTCACTCTATGAAGTGTTTTTGCATGAGGAGTGTTATGGTGGGATGTGGCAGGTCTTGGGTTTGGCTCTGAACTGTCATGTCATGTCGTCCAACCGGTTTGTCTAGCTCCACCACAACAACAAAAGATGAAACCGCACACTATTTTCAGAACACAAGTAACAGCAAGTGATCGCAAAGACCGGGGAAACAAAGGTAAGTGCATTTCAGTCTGCATTTTAAAAGAAAAAGAATCGTGTATATTCACAAAGTTAATCTAAGTTGATTTATGGATGACCGGAGCCGTATGTTTATATTCTAGTGATGTGATATGATTCGTGATTCATTGAATCCATCACTTCAGCTCTTATTGTGATTTAAAATGGCCACAAAAGACTCTTCGACCAGACACATAAACAAGAGTATTGCTCTTTTTTCTGTCAAACAAGTGTTTGTGTTCGATGAAGCTTCAATTAGACAAAACAGCGCCGGGTTTCCAATCTTACTCAAGAGTCATCCGGCTGAAAACAATCTTGAGGTTCTTGACCTTTGTTTGAAGAGAGCATATTGAAGTTGAACTCTTACGCAACCATGACCTGTCAGTGTATGTGAAGTGGGGGGATTGGAAGCTGACAAGTGTAGAAAACAGAGCTCGAAATATTTCAAATGTTGCGTGCGGTGTTGAAAAAGTAGACAGACGTATTTTGACAGTTTTGTGTGTGGGCAATGTTAGTCGATGTGCTGACCTTTTGAATCATCTTTACGTCAACAAAAAAACAGTGATGAGATGTTCTTAAGCATCGTAGTCCCATCGCTTTATTTATTATTATTTGTATTATTTATTTGTTATCTACTGCAGTTTCATTCATGGGTTTTATTAAAGAGTGAACAGATGTTTGGAGGAGAAGCTCAAATTCTTGATGACATTTCTTTGTTTGTCATTTTGTTTTTGAGAATAAAGGGAATTAATAACTGTGTGTATGGACTGTAAACCCAAATGTTTAAAATAATGGAACAGATTTAGTCATGTAAACTTAAAGTTCTACCTGGAATACTTTTCTACTTTCGAGTAAAATATAACGATTAATTTCGATTCACTTGAAGTTTTGACCAAAATAAATTGATTTGCCCCTTGTTCAATTGACTTAATTTAAACATGTTAATTCAACACAATTGGTCGAGAAGGATTTTCAATTCCCGGCATGCTTTGCGTCAGACTGCGTTAGGAGAGTAAATGAAAAAAAAAGATTATTTGATATGTTTTTACTCAAGTTAAAGACTTGTTAGTGTTTAATCTTTAAGATTAAATTTAGAAGAGATTGACATTTTTTTTAGTTTTGTGGTTACCATTGTTTAGAAGAGTGGTGCATGTACTTTGGGTCTGCGAAGCTTATTTAAGCATATTTACATGTATGCATTTGGCAGACGCTTTTATCCAAAGTGACTTACATTGCATTATCCTATACATTTATACATAGCAATCCCCTTGGATCCAACCCACAACCTTGCGTTGTTAACACAATCCTCTTACCACTGAGCTACAGGAATGCTGTTAAGACTGAGAATGTGTAAAATTAAGAAACCGAAGGAATTTAGATTAATTGACTTAAACATGCAATTTTGTTATACTTATTTTATTAAAGTTCTGTCTGCTTAATTCCATAATAAGGATAAATGTAATATTTAAGTCATGCTTGCCAAGATTTTGTTAGAACTTTTCCTTAACAGTAATCAAAAAAAATGAAAATGAAAGTTCTGCTTACTTAAACCAAGAGCCTCTAAAACGTTTTTGCCAACTTATCCTGGTTTACAGTGTGCCTAGAGTCATATGAAATATGTAAATCATATGTAAATAACATGAAGCCCATAAAAAGACACTGACACCTCCAGAGAGAGAGAGAGAGAGAGAGACATGAGGCAAACTCCACAAAGATAGATCATCTAGCTAAATTTCATTTTGAACATTCAAATGGTTTGTCTTTCTGATGATGATTATGTTTGATTAGTTTATTATGTGTGTGTGTGTGTGTGTGAGGACAGATACGGCGGGATGGAACTTGCTCATGCTCTTGTGTGTGTGTGTGTAAGGTCTGTACAAGAACTTCTCTTTCATAAGATACGAAGCTGTTCACTTACAATAGACATAAAAGAGCCTTTTGTTAGATGTTGACTCACTTTCTATGATCACATGAGCTTAATTACTCACCATTCAAAAGACAAATCTTCTGATCCGAGATCAGTGACAGGCCGAGCAAATAAAGCCCCGTTAGACTTTCCAGGGCTGACCAGAGGTCATTTCAGTCAGCGAATAAGGAAGTAAAGAAACGTCCGTGCAACTCAACTCAACTTTATTTATATAGCGCTTTTTACAATTTTCATTGTTACAAAGCAGCTGTACATGAGACACATCGAAAACAAGTATGAATTCTAAAGCAGCCCCCCCGGCCAGGCAGATAATATGAAATAATATGCAAACGGTGGTGAGGAAGCCAAAACTCCCATCGAGAAAAAAAACCTCAGGGGAACCCAGGCCCAACCAGAGGATTCCAGTTCCCCTCTGGCAAAAGCTGCTGCCTCTGCACAGGCTCAACAGTGCTTGCATAACAAGGCTTAATAGAAATATAAAAATTAAGGATTTAAGATTATCATTAACAAACTAATAGCATTTGAAATGTTGTAGGAAAAACAAAGTTGTCGCGTCCTTTATCCAGCTCTATCATCTTAGCTCTTGTCAGGTCACCGCTTTCCATTCTCAGCTCTGCCATCAGGTCTGGGCATGAACTGCATCCTGCGGTAACCTTGGAACAAAGAGACAAGACTGGCTGAGAGTAGAGTACTGTTCTGCACTCTTTGATGCAGCAAGTACATCATTTGTTGTTGGATGTGTTCCTGGTTCCGGTTGATCTAAATAATGCAGCCTAAATCCTCTGAGGATTAATATTATGGAGGTGTAGTGTATGCAAGATTAAAAAGATGAGTCTTTAGTCTAGATTTAAACTGACAGAGTGTGTCTGCCTCCCGGACCGTGCAGGGAAGAATATTCCAAAGTTTAGGCGCTAGATAAGAAAACGATCTACCACCTGCACTTGATTTTGAAATTCTAGGTATTACCAACTGACAGGACGCCTGAGAGAGTAATGTACGTGGTGGTCTGTAATACAATAGAAGTTCATTCAAATACTGCGGCGCTAGACCATGTAGGGCTTTATAGGTAATAAGCAAGATCTTAAAGTTAATGCGATGCTTTATAGGTAACCAGTGCAAGGTTGACAGAACCAGGGTTATATGCTCATACTTTTTTGTACGTGTAAGAACTCGAGCTGCCGCGTTTTGAACCAGTTGCAGTTTTTGTAATAGGCCCGCAGGGCAACCACCTAGAAGTGCATTACAGTAATCTAGTCTTGATGTCATGAATGCATGAATTAATTTCTCTGCATCTGACAGTGACAGCATATGACGTAATTTAGATATATTCTTAAGATGGAAAAATGCAATTTTACATGTGTTGGCGACATGGCTTTCAAATGAGAGAGTACTGTCGAATACAACGCCAAGATTCTTAGCTGATGACGAGGATTTTATGGAGCATCCGTCAATCGTTAAGCAGTATTCTTGGTTGTTACGCATAGCAGTTTTCGGTCCAGTAAGTAACACTTCTGTTTTGTCCGAGTTTAGTAGTAAAAAATTGTTACTCATCCATATTTTTAAGTCAACTATGCAATCCTTTATTCGATGGAACTGCTGGGTTTCGTGAGGCTTCGAGGAAATATAAAGTTGAGTATCATCAGCATAACAGTGAAAGCTAATTCCGTGTCGCTTTATTATACCTCCTAGAGGTAGCATGTATAATGCGAAGAGCAGAGGCCCCAAGACTGAGCCCTGTGGTACACCGTACTGGACTTGTGATTTGCGGGACACCTCATTGTTTATTGCTACAAATTGAAAACGGTTGGATAAATAAGACTTAAACCATTTCAATGCTATTCCGTTAATGCCGACGTAATTTTCGAGTCTATGTAGAAGTATGCTGTGGTCAATGGTGTCAAATGCAGCACTGAGGTCTAGCAGCACCAATAACGAAATACAGCCACGGTCAGATGCTAAAAGCAGATCATTTGTAACTCTTATCAAAGCAGTCTCTGTACTGTGACATGCTCGAAATCCAGACTGGAATTCATCATTAATGTCATTCCTTTGGAGGAAGGAGCATAATTGAGTTGAAACTACTTTTTCCAGAACTTTAGATATAAAAGGTAAATTCGATATAGGCCTGTAATTCCCTAGTTCTTTAGGGTCGAGTTTGGGTTTTTTTAAACGAGGCCTTATAACAGCCACCTTAAATGCTTTAGGCACATGTCCTAATGTCAGAGATGAGTTAATAATACTCAGAAGAGGATCTATAATTTCTGGGAGCATTTCTTTCAGTAGTTTTGTAGGTATAGGGTCTAGCATGCATGTTGTTGATTTGGATGATCTAATGATTTTAGACAGTTCATCGTGATCTACTGTAGAAAATAATTGCAATTTCTCCTTAGGGGTGCTGTAGTTAGTTTGTTCAGCGGATTTCACTACAGGTTGCATCGTTATAATTTTTTCTCTTATATCTTGGAATTTACCCGTGAAGTAGTTCATAAATTCATCACTGTTTTGCTGATAATCAGAATCTGACGTCGATGACGACTTATTTTTTGTTAATTTAGCCACAGTGTTAAATAAAAACCTAGGGTTGTGATGGTTTTCCTCTATTAGTGTTGAAAAGTAGGCGGATCTAGACGTTTTTATGGCATTCCTGTAGTTTCGATTACTATCCTTCCATGCTATACGAAATACCTCTAAATTAGTTTTCTTAAAGTTGCGCTCCACTTTCCGGGACGCTTTGTTTAGAGTCTGAGTGTGTTCATTATACCACGGTGTTGGGCTGCTATTTTTAATTTTCTTTAAACGCAGAGGAGCAACTGTGTCTAATATTTCCGAGAAAGTAGAGTTAAAATTTTCAATAGTAGTGTCAAAGTCCTAAACGTTTTTACTCATGCTAGATATTTTAGACAATTCAGGCAGATTATCGAGAAACGCATCTTTGGTAGTTGAAGTAATCGTTCTACCATATTTGTAACAAGGAGTTTGATTTGCAGCCGTAGGCCATTGAAGCAAACATAATATCATATAATGATCCGAAATGTCTTCACTCTGCTGGACGATTTTAACATCGTCCACATTTATACCATAAGAAAGTATTAAATCTAAAGTATGATTACGAAGGTGAGTGGGTCCTGACACATGTTGACTAACGCCCATGGAGTTAAGAGTGTCTTTGAAAGCCAATTCCAAGGCATCTGTATCATTGTCTACATGGATATTAAAGTCACCGACGATAAGGACTCTATCTGCGGCCAGTACTAGTTCTGATAAAAACCCACCAAAATCTTTATTAAAATCTGTGTGGTGCCCTGGAGGCCTATATACAATAGCTAGAATACATTTTAAAAATGTTTTGTCCTTAGTATTAGGTGTCGATACGTGAAGTACCATGACTTCAAAAGAATTGTATTTAAAATTAGACTTCTGAGAGGTGATACAAGAATTATTGTAAAGTGCAGCGACACCTCCCCCTCTACCTTTTAGACGAGGCTCGTGTTTATAGTAATAATCTTGGGGAACGGATTCATTTAGAGTAATATAATCATCTGGCTTTAGCCATGTTTCTGCCAAACAAAGCATGTCTTTTTATGATAGGTTATCATATCATTTACAAAAAGTGCTTTATTTGAGAGAGATCTAATATTAAGCAATCCGAGTCGTAACAGTTGATTATCTGTATTTTGTTCATGTTTGATTTGTTTAACGTTTATTAAATTACTTTCAAGAGGTTTACGCATTATCTTATGTTTGCTAATCCGGGGGACAGACACAGTCTCTATTTTATGTTGTTTGTAAGAAGGGATTTTTACATGTTGTATATTTTGTGTATTCGGTGACGCAAAACGGCAAGCAGACAGTTGGTTAAGCCATTCTGTCTCCTTCCTGACCTGGGCCCTAGGTAGTCAGACTTTAGCATTATTAAGACTGTGTGCCATATTTCTAGAGAGGAGGGAAACCCCATCCCAGGAGGGATGGAGACCATCTCGTTTCAACAGGTCAGGTCTGCCCTCAAAACTCTTCCAGTTATTTATAAAATCTATATTATTCTGCAGGCACTACTCAGACAACCAGCCATTTAGTGATGATAATCTGCTATAAATCTCATCACCACGGTAAGCAGTAAGGGGGCCAGAGAATATTGCAGTGGCTGACATCGTTTTTGCGAGCTCACACACCTCTTTAATATTATCTTTAGTGATCTCCGATTGACGGAGTCTAACCTCATTTGTGCCGAGATGAATAACAATCTTACTGTATTTACGATTAGCCTTAGCCAGCACATTTAAATTTGACTTGATGTCAGGCGCTCTGGCTCCCGGTAAACATTTGACTATGGTGGCTGGTGTCTCTATATTAACGTTCCGGACAATAGAATCACCGATCACTAGGGCACTTTCAGCAGGTTTCTCAGTCGGTGCGTCACTGAGCGGGGCAAACCTGTTCGAGACTTTAATCGGAACGGTTGAGTGATGTTTTGTCCTGCGACTATGCCGTCTCACCGTCACAATGTTTCCCAGCTGCAGGGGATTTTCAACCGGAACCGAGCTGTGTGCGCTAACACCGCTCGCATCCAAAGTGTTTTCTACAGTCCTAACACTCTTACTATCCTCAAATAAAGATGGGATGCGAGACTCTAATTCTAAGATCTTCTCCGTCAGCCTAACGACTTCCCTGCATTTATCGCATGCAAAACCCTCACCGCTGACAGAGAAGGCTAAACTAAATATATGACATGAGGTGCAAGTAACAACAATAGGAATAGAAGCCATAACTCACCGGGTATGAAGTGCAATCCTAACTTACCAAGGTTGCTTGATGAGTCTTAGTATATACACTTAAAAAGAGAAACAGTTAGCACACAAGACAAATAGGGGGAGATGATATTCCACAAGGTAAACAGAAGGCAAGCTAACACGCTAATATGCTAGCGGCTTAACGCTTCAATTAATATAGATTTAGAAAATAAAGTTATAAATAAGTCGGCAACGACAATGATAGGTAACTATAGTAAAAATACACTAATATTAAGATCAGGAACAAATGTGAGGTGAAGCAAGTGTCAGAGGATACAAACTAGCCGCCGGCAGCGATGCCCGCGGCATCGTGGTAACGCGCCAGTGCAGACTGTCGCGTTACCAGAAAAGGTGAAATAGTTTTCCAACATCACAATCACTTCAGCGTAAAGCAAATTTACAGATGGCGTGTCACAGGGACACTGTAAAACTTTTCTGTAATTTTTGTAGCAGGTTTGCCTTAACTGTCTGTAGATTTAATGTACAGTTTTGTTTCAAGCATAAACTTATCAAGTTTTTATATTTTTATTTCATAAAACAAGACTTAATATCTCTGGTCACTTTTCTTGTGGTGTATATGTTTTGTAATTGAAGAAGTTTTTTAATATTTTTACCGAAAACAAGAGAAAAATGCTTAGGAAGAATGTCCTATTAAGCAGTATTCAGTTGCAGTAAGTCTCTTCTTGCTCATTTTGAATCTCAAAAGTGTTTTGATTTTAATTTAAGTAATTGAAAACTGTATTTATTGGAAAACATATTAAGTATTAATTAAATCTACAGTAAGTTACTTGCAAACCTGCAGCAAAAACTACAGCTAAGTTTTACAGTCTCATATTCAGTGCCTATACAGTAGTATTGCATACATTGTATATTTGAATAGCATTTACTTTGATCAAATGCATAAAAGAGAGATACAGCTGAACGATTATTTCCCGAAAAACACGAGATTATGGAGGTGGTACAGAACAACAGCACTGTAATGAAGCACTTGCATCTTGAGGATCCATGAGCAGCTTTATTGAAACCAAGGTCGTACAAGCAGATTCAATCACCAGCAAACACTATCAAAGGCAAGACAGTTCGTAATCCAATGGCAGGCATAGGTCGGGGCAGGCAGCAGACAATCGTGAATCCAGTGGCAGGCGTAAGTCGAGGCAGGCGGCAAACAATCGAGTATTCCAGTAACCAGGGATCAGAGTCCAGAGACAGGCAGCAAACAGACACGAACGGTAAAGGCAGTCCAAGGGTAATTCACAGAAAGGCAGATAATAGGAGATAGCTCAGAAATGTTAACCGGGGCAAAACAAGACTTCGCAAAGATCCAAGGAGTGTACATGACTTAAATAGCTCCCACAATGAAGTTCAGGTGTGCAAATAATCAGCAACAGGCATGTGGGAATTGAAGTCCAAATAAGTTCAATATTCTTGGGAGGGAGCCCTCTGGTGGCGAACGGAAGAGTCTGCAGGAACCTCATTCGTGACAGAGCCCCCCCCCTGCGAGCGGCTCCTGACGCGAGGAGGCAAATGACGCCGGGGTCTTCCACGTGGTCGGGGTGCCGGTCTCTCCGGATGTGCTCTGTGAAACTCCGCAATGAGAGTGGGATCAAGGATATCTACCTCATTAACCCAAGAATGCTCCTCCGGCCCATACCCCTCCCAATCCACCAGATATTGTAGGATTCTTCCCCGGCGCCTGGAATCGAGAAGGTCGTGAACCTGATACGCCTCCTCGCCGTCCACTAGGATGGGTGGGGGACCCCGAACACCAGTCTGCTCCTCCTCTCCCGCTCTCGGACCACCAGCGGGTTTCAGGAGTGAGACATGAAACGTAGGAGAGATCCGATAATTAGATGGCAATTCAAGACGAAAAGAAACTGGTGTAATTTGTCTGATAATTTTGAAAGGACCCACATATACCATACATATGAAATTTCCTGCTGCCCCAGAATCAATTAAGGCTGATCTCTCTGCTCTCTACTTTCAACATTACAGACACTTTCATACAAGAGTTAGAATGATGCAATTGAATGCACGGACTCACCGCTTACGGCTTAGTGGTTAGCACGTTCGCCTCACACCTCCAGGGTTGGGGGTTCGATTCCCGCTTCCGACTTGTGTGTGTGGAGTTTGCATGTTCTCCCCGTGCCTCGGGGGTTTCCTCCGGGTACTCCGGTTTCCTCCCCTGGTCATGCATGGTAGGTTGATTGGCATCTCTGGAAAAATCGTCCGTAGGGTGTGAGTGCGTGAGTGAATGAGTGAGTGTGTGTGCCCTGCGATGCCCTGGCACTCCATCCAGGGTGTATCCTGCCTTGATGCCTGATGACTCCTGAGATAGGCACAGGCTCCCCGTGACCCGAGGTAGTTCGGATAAGCGGTAGAAAATGGAATTGAATGGTCTTGTTGGACATGTTGCTATCAGATGACCCTCCTGACCACAGTAAAGACACAGATGCAAACGTAATCG
This sequence comes from Triplophysa dalaica, assembly GCF_015846415.1. NCBI lineage: Eukaryota > Metazoa > Chordata > Actinopteri > Cypriniformes > Nemacheilidae > Triplophysa > Triplophysa dalaica. The sequence goes on from NC_079542.1 coordinate 870,968, forward strand.
GCGATTTCGTTCTTCAGGAGTTAGGTGAGTGTAACCAAGCTGCATAGGTTCTGCTGGAGGTGTAGAAAGAGGGCTGAAAGTACTGGATGTCGTCATTGGAATCGGACGACGTGAACGAATGAGATTGTCAATCTGTATTGCAAGTTCAATGAACTGACTAAGTGTTCTTCCCTCGTCTCTGCAGGCTAGTTCAGCTTGAAGTTCCAGACTAAGCCCTTTCCGAAAAAGTAGTTTTAAACTGCTCTCCACCCAGTCGGTTTGAGCTGCCAGCGTGCGAAAAGTTAAAGCATACTCAGCGGCTGTGTTCTTTCCATGGCATAACTCAAGTAGCCGGTCATCTGCACCCTTGCCTCCTTCAGAATGTTCTAAAATCTCTCTGAACCGCAGCAGGAAGTTATCAAATGTAGGAAAAGCTGTACCATCATCCCTCCAGACCGCAGTCACCCATTCCAGAGCCTTGCCCTTGAGAAGTGAACAGACTAGTGCAATCTTACTAGAGTGTGATGGATACATCGCTGGTTGTTGGTTGATAAACAAAAAGCACTGTAATAAACATCCCTTACATTTACTTGTGTCGCCGTCAAATTTATCAGGCAAAGCCAGGCGAGGGTTGACCGATGGCAGCACTTGAGATAATGTCTGATTAACTTCCTGTGATTGAACGGGTACTGGGTTTGCTGGAGTTAGTCCAGCACTCCGTTAGTGTGGTTAGATGAGTCAGCTGATGTTGATGAATAGCAAGTTGGTTTGCCTGGACGGATAATTCTGTAGAAATCTGTTCCATAGCTGCTGGATCGTGGGTTGGCGAAGTCTTATGTAATGAAGCACTTGCATCTTGAGGATCCATGAGCAGCTTTATTGAAACCAAGGTCGTACAAGCAGAGTCAATCACCAGCAAACACAATATCAAAGGCAAGACAGTTCGTAATCCAATGGCAGGCATAGGTCGGGGCAGGCAGCAGACAATCGTGAATCCTGTGGCAGGCGTAAGTCGAGGCAGGCGGCAAACAATCGAGTATTCCAGTAACCAGGGATCAGAGTCCAGAGACAGGCAGCAAACAGACACGAACGGTAAAGGCAGTCCAAGGGTAATTCACAGAAAGGCAGATAATAGGAGATAGCTAAGAAATGTTAACCGGGGCAAAACAAGACTTCGCAAAGATCCAAGGAGTGTACATGACTTAAATAGCTCCCACAGTGAAGTTCAGGTGTGCAAATAATCAGCAACCCTGCATGTGGGAATTGAAGTCCAAATAAGTTCAATATTCTGGGGAGGGAGCCCTCTGGTGGCGAACGGAAGAGTCTGCAGGAACCTCATTCGTGACAAGCACGAGCACACAACACATCATCACATGAATCCCTTTGTGTTGTTTACTTTTGCACATACACGCCGATTGCTGAGAGAACACAGACGCATGACTTAAATTGACTTCCGGCATCTTTTAAACTGTTCCATTAGACTCTCTCTCAATGGCCAATAAATGGAATGGAACTTTTTTATATGTTGGAGTGCTAGGGGAGCATATCAGGTACAGAAATACTACGTCATACGTCCGACTCGTGTTTTAACAAGTTGACCAAGTGAAGCATGAGAAGCCAGCACGTTTAAAGTCACCATGAAACGTAAGTTGCGATTGACTTGTGGGGCAGGGCTTTATTTCTGATTGGTTTGTTGTATGTTGGGGGTGGAGGGGAGGGCTTAAAAGGTCTGGCCATTGGACAGTGAGTATAGTCCTTGCTCTTTTTTTGTTGCTGATGTCATGTGGTGAAGAGTTGTCATTGAGAGGGGGGGGCTTAATGTTTTTGAGGAAAGATTGAAATTGCTAATGAATGGTGAAAAAGTTGTGGTGTGCACAGATCAATCATTTATAATAATAATCACTGTGTAATTAGACACTGTGTAAAACACCTTTTCTGTTTGATTTCATGGTGACTTTAACAGTGTAAAGAAGTCATAAAGCATGACATGGCATAATACCTCGTCTTTAACCTTCAGCTTTATGCTTCAAACTAAATTAGGCTACTGATGAAATCAAAGTGATTATAAAAAGTGTGTGTGCGTTACATCAGGTTTGTCTGAGACAGTGGAGGTTATTTGATTTGTGTTTGTGGTAAATATATTCAACATATCCAGTCTGTCCTGTTCACCTCAATTCACTTTGAATGGGACATAATAAGAAGGTGTTATGGAGTTACTCACTTCATGTCATTTAAAGTGTGTTTTGAGTTGAAACTTCCTCTTTTAGTATTAGCTTTTGTTGTTTTTAGTTGAGAATTTCCAGCTACCCGTTTTAAACCCGCTTCAGTTTAGGACTATTGTTAAATGAGCGGCTCACTTTCAAAATAATGTTCATGATAATTTAGTCTCCCCATTTACATTACATTGAATTGATCACGCTTGACGTAGGCGGAAGTACCGAGTCAGTGTTTACAAGTTTTAAACGTAACTATGCATTACGTGAAGTCATGAACGCGCATCTCGGAACAGACCAGGGCCAGCATTTGTGTTTATGAAGCGTATCATTTTTTTTTAAATGACCGATCACTTCACTAGACCTTTATTCATGGTCTGTGTGGTTTAAAGTCCTTTGAAGCTGCACTGAAACTGTCATTTTCAACAGTTTGGAGTCCATTGAAGTCACTATATTGAGAAAAATCCTGGAATGTTTTCATCAAAAACCTTCATTTCTTTTCCACTAAAGAAACAAACACATAAACATCTTGGATGTCATGAGGGTGAGTTAATGATTATGAACATTTGTTTTGAAAGTGAACTACTCCTTTAATGCAATATGTCTGAGCATTTTCATGTAGCTTAGGTTTCAAACAATATTTAGAACTAGATATCAAACGACAGAAACGTTGATGCATTGAATAACGAGTGTTATCTGTTAAACAGTCCTGTAGGGAAATGAGCGCATTTGCATCGTTCTGTGTGTGTGTGTGTGTGCGTGTGTGTGTGTGTGTGTGTGTGTGCATGTGTTTGTGTGTTCGTTAATGCTGAATATTTCTTATCTTGTCATCAGAATGTTTGTATGATGTATTCATGTGTAGCCTAATTTACATCTTTTTATTTGGCTTCAATTAAAGTATCTTATATAAGCAACAACTTTATTTGAGACTCTTGATCTTTTGTCTCTTTCCAGCCAAACCCGCGTGACGTCACATTGAGCTCTTATTGTTTCACCGACATAAAAATAGCACAAACAGGTTTCCACCGTGGGCTTGACGTTGTTCTTCTGGTTCTCTGAGTCGCACCTTTTGCATTGACGTGCTGTTTTTCATTGTGTGGACAGCTGCGCGTTTCACGCGTCTGATTGCCGCGTGGATGTTGACCTAATTGTCTTATTTACCGTTCTATTCTTCCAGTGCAAATATGGCTCGCACATCTGCCACCTCTTGGTTCAGAGAGTTGGATTCACTTCAGGAGAACCTTCACATCGCGGACTGAGGCGCTTCAAACACACAGCGACATGATGCGCGGACTTTCTAGATGTCCTTTATTAATGCGCGCGTGTGGTTTTATTTATTCGGTCGTCTTCCTTAAGCACTACGGGAACAGGACACACTGAACTCATAAAAAACGCAATGTTGGAAAACTCCAAGGTTTACATAGAGCTCGGAGTCGCCAAAGCGAAGAGCGCTCCCGAGCCCCTGACTCTCCAAACGTCTCCCGGAGATGAGAGCGCGACCGATCTTACCGTGACGGGTAACGGTCCCGAGGCCAAACCCTCCACGAGTTCCCCGAGGTCCGACGGCGAAGCGTTCGATCTCAACAGGTCCTCTGGAATCACAGCGGAACGCGTCACCGACAGCAGGAAACACAGCGTGGGAACCATTTCTGGGACCTCCACGGATGTGTTCTCTCAAAGTTCGGACAGCAGATTTTTAGTGACCCCACTGAGCGATGGCAAGAGATCTGGCGACGGACCGGCGTGTTTCAGAGCGGTGCGCAGGGCGTTTCTGCGCTGTCTGGAGGAGACGCCGATCATGGTTTCGGGATTAGTGCTGAGCATCCTCTTCTGCGTCACCA